>NW_013532534.1:5936191-5947032 GCF_000836235.2 Papilio xuthus | reverse complement strand
GATATGTCCCTCGTAGTTTTATAAACGGAGTTCATAGTATTAAAAAATATATGTTTGTATTTTGTTTCTACATTTCGGGGTGTTCGCTTTTCATCATTTTGCTTAAATTTAAATGCAGTGTTATTTTTCAAGTTCTTTACTCTTTTTATAATGGCTTACAGGGATGAACATAATAAAAAAGAAAATTGTATTTATAAGTATAAATGTACGTTATACCAGTCAGTATTAATATTTTTTTTGTTAATATGATTATAAAATACTGCAACAAAGAATTTGTAGTCTTTTAACGTGAATACTGAACATTGCTTTAACAATATAATGTTATTTTTTTAACATAATCTTTATATATATAATTCTTCTGTGAGTGTGTATGTCACTGAACTTCTCTGAAACGACTGGACCGATTTTGATGAAATTTTTTGTGTGTGTTCAAGGGGATCTGGGAATGGTTTAGATTCACAATTTTGTCCGCTGGTCAATGTTTTTTTAATTAATTTTTAATTTATTAGTAGTTGTTGATTTTGGAATGTTTTACATTGGATCCGACAGACGGCGCTACCATCGCAGTGTCAAATATTCGAATTTGTCCAGAATGTTTTAGCTTATTAAAAAAAGTTTGAAATTTTCAAATTAAAGACGTGTACACAGGACAACGTCTGTCGGGTCCGCTAGTTTTTTTTTATAAAATAATAGCACTTCAATCAAACGTATTCGTTTGGAAAATTTTATTAGGCGCATGAAAAAACTTAGACGACGTAATAACAAAGAGGTTCATTAACATCACAATAGGTTTCAAGGACCACGCTGTCCCCTACCAACATAACTCGCAAAAAATAGTCACTTCATACGTGTTGATTGTGTTTATTACTAGCCGGAGGCGAGCGGCTCGACGAAATAATTTCCCCAAATGACGTTCAGACATCAAACGACGGGAAGCGCCGGTAATTGCCCTCTCGCGATATAAATTGGCGGAGTGTACCACCAGTGGGAGGGCTTGTGGTATTTACTTTTGGTCTTCGAATCTACATTACAAACTGCTTCACATGTGGAATGTAAATTTAATTTTAGTTCTAGAGAAAGTTACATAGTTTTTACATTGATCCGTATTCGAATTTCGTTGTTGTTATTTTTGGAGCAATTCAAAATATTAATCAATAGTCAAATAATTTAATGTAACAAGTAAATATATGATATGAAACTAAAAATAAATTTATATATAAATATTAAAGATGCGATTTATAGACCCAAATTGTGTACACTCAACTGAAATGTGAAGAATCGAAAGTGAATATTGATCGAGTTTTTACTACAATTTTTAATCGAGTTTTAAGAGTAGGTATAGTAACAGTGGTGCAAATGAGGTTTGGCGATAAAATCCGCCCGCCCAGCGACCGCGACGCAATTACTGCGCAGCGGTGGGGCGGCGCAGGTTGTTCAGGAATTTATGATGGGCGCGTGCGTACCTATACGGAGCTCATACACAGCCCGCTGTCCGTATGCATCGATAAATGTGGTTAAAGGTACATCAATATTATGAAAAACATCTTAATATAGCGTACTCGATTGTAGTATAGAAGAACGTGAATGATTCTTAATTTTTATGCATTATCATAAGGTGCAAACTAGTAAGTGTTCAGTTAAATTCCCCTTAATAGCCAAGCCACCGTTGCCCATATAATCCTCAATTGCAGATGCGTTGCTTACCTTTGAGGGACGGAGTAGGTAGAGGACGAACAGAAAAAGGATATTTCCCTTTTCTATGCGACCTTTCCTTATAACAAAGGGGTCGGAAGTTAGAAATGCAGAATTATTGCGCACGAGACGGCGTATTCAATAGACGTTTATGCTGATATCTACCACTGTTGAATTCTTGTAATTTTTAGTACTTGTTTAATAATATTTCAAGCATGTTTGGTTAGTGAAGTTCTAAGTTGCTATACGTCACTGACATGACAATGGAAGAGAAATAACGGTTTAACACGAGCCAATGACCGAGCGCTATTCTGCGTCGCGAACGTATTTGCATATGTCAGCTGTGAGCGTTTCATTTCATTATCTAGTTAGGGTTATGACCAAATGCACTTGCATATCATGCACCTATTAATGTGAATCTACTAATTTCCACTTAGAATAATATCTACTAGCTGTCGCCCGCAACTCCGTCCGCGCGGGATTAAAAAAAAAACACATAATTAGTAGCCTATGTGTTCTTTCAGACTATGTTCTATATTTATGCTAAATTTCATCGAGATCTGTTCAGCCGTTCCAGAGAAATCTTCAAACAAACATCCATCCATACATTCAAACATGCGCATTTATCCAATGGTAAATTATAAAATACTTTTTTACTTAGCCATTTAAAGAGCTGTTAAGTGCGATTAAAAACAAGCAAGGAGGTACTTTTATGTAGTAAGATAACTCTGATTACCTATATATGTAAAGTACGGTTCTTTGCAATCTAATTGTCAAAATTAAGGCGTTGTTGCTATATGAGGTAGCATTGATTTGAGGAGAGGAGTGGCTAAACATCATCGGTCATTCCATTACGCATCCGTAAGCAAAGTCCGATAACCGATATCGGCTCCGAATAGAGCTCGAGGGCCCTTAAGCTATGTCCGACTTTTAGGATTTACCAAACTCCGAGTTTACATCTAGCAAATACGATTGCATTTGAAGAATGATCAGCCAATGCTGTACAGTATTTCTCTTTCACTAAAGTACACTCTTCACCATTACCAATATATTTGAAATCAAATAATAGACAGATTAATGATTCCTTGATCAGTCTTTGTTAGTTTTCTTCTTGAAAAATCATTTAAGGAAATAAATCAAAAAAATTGAAAAGTTATTACAATCTTTATTCAGTACTAGCTATTACCCGCGTCTCCGTCCGTGCGGAATTAAAAAAAAACATAATTAGTTGCTTATGTGTTCTATATGCCAAAGTTCTGGAGATAACTTAAAACAAACATCCATCTATCCATCTAAACATTCATATTTATAATAATAGTAATATTAGAATTATCCAATTTAAATGCTTTAAAAATATACATACATAAGTTCTAACAGAGATGTATGTATGTAAAATAACCTTGAGGCGGGTAGAAGTAAACAAATTTTAATCAGCACCCTCCGGGGCAGGCAAACCGAGTTACGTTCCTATTTACATAGTAAGTGAATATAAGTCATGGGAGATTCGGCCCAATCTTGTCTTGTTTATTCGCTTAATAGCGATAGTGAATACGTTATAACCAACTCGCTAGTTATAACGTATTCACTGCTAAATTAGTTAACTACTGCGAGATAGAGTTATACCACAAGTGAATTACTGTTTAGTTTAATTCTTGTTTTAGTTATTGCGATATGTTTTGTTAAGTGGTTTTAGTTTTATTTTTGAATTTTTCTTTATAATTAATAAACACATATCGATATATCTGTTTATTGCATTTCTGAAAACACATTTAGTATTAGGTTTAGTGTGGTTTAATTTGCATAGGTTTATGAAAAGTGTTCGACTAATCGCGCTCGTTGAATTTCAGCAACAAAAAAAATCTACAAAAATTGGTCGACAATTTTTTAAGGCATAACTTTCGTGATCCATCACATTCCTTTTCTCTCAAACTGGTGGTGTAAAGATATTGTATTCTAATAGAATTTATGATAGCTTTTTTTCAAAAAATAAGAAGATTGATGCTATAGAAGTGGCATAATAGTGAAAACAAACATTTTTCTTTGGCCCGATCGCTTTACCGGACAATTGGTCCAATGAGATTTATCCTATTATGTCAATTGACTCCATAGATTCAAGAGGCTAGCAGGCAACGAGAAACCCTCAAATGATGTTAACCAAATTGTAATATTGAATTAATATTGCAAATAATACAGTATATTGTTTACTCGATATACATTATTCAGGATGAGACACGCAGCCTTCGTAATTTACACTCCGCTTGGGAAATTCGTCGTTGTCGCGACACCGCTTCCGCTGTCACGCCGCCACGGCACGGCAGACTTAACGAGGGAAATTATTTGTCATTCAGAATACGACCCTGACTTAAGCAGTTAATATTAATTAACTAATATTGAAGAATGTGACTTACTTATATATTAGTATGTATAGGTGGCGATTTACAGAAAACTATTATTTGTCATTGTCTCTAATGTTTGGATGTTCGGATGCATGTATATAGCTGAATTTTGTCATAGATGTAGAACATAGTCTGGAGGACACATATGTAAGCTATTAATTTTTTTTTCTATTCTAGGCGGACGATGTCGCGGGCGACAACTAGTAACAATACATTGCAATTAGATCTTGTGTATACGGTGTACACAAAACAGTTGTACTTGTTGAACGTTGGTGCAGAAAATGTATATGATCAAACATGGATTGAATGTCTGTATATTCTCGTATTTAATAGATCTGTTTGTTCAATTCAACGGCAACTTCACAAACAGTATAACATTAATGTGCTCACAATGAATGCGTCCAAACAATAGCTTGTGTATTATCGTGTGTGTAAACTAACACGATACAAAATGTACCTCTATGTTTTAGTCTCTAACAATTTAAAGATGTCTATCGAATAAAGGAGAAACCACGACAACCTAGAGAAATTGATTGTGGTCGGAAAGATAGAGACTTAATGTCACGACTGCCCTTAGACAAGTCGAAGACAGGACGGCGTGGAGGCATCTGGTCGACACGGCCGTTGAAGCGTATCAGGACAAGCACGACCTTCAGTAATGAAGAATACGAAGATGAAGAATCGAATAAAGTTGTTGTAAGTTGTTGAAGATAAGGAAATGTGTAAAAATAACAGATAACAGAAAAAGAAAAGTTGAAGTAAATTTATGGAATAGAATTTGGACTACACGTCAGAACCGTAAATTGTATAGTCCAAATCTTTAAGTGATAAAATAAGGCTCAAAAAGTAAACTTTACAAAAAATCTTACCTACTAATATGAATGTTTGGATGGATGGATTTTTGTAAGAAAGAAGAAAGAATAAGAATAAATTTATTTCACAAAAACACGTTAGAATAATATACAGTGAAGTATCTTGCAGATCCCGAACTAGGCTGAGCCTGTATCTCGGGGCCTAGGAGTGCACTAGCCATAAACAAAAAAAACAGTACGTACATATCATGTAGAACTAAGCGTGATATTATGAGATACCATTTGGAGAAAATAAGAAAATACATGAAGACACATAACACGGCTGCACGAATATCTGTAATCTGAATTTTTTTTTTAATTCCATTGAACGAAGCGCAAACGATATCTAGTATAAGTCTATACAGCACTATTAAAGATATTTAATTAATTTGTAACGAAATGTTGAAGCTTGTAATTTTCGTCTAAACGTCTAATTAACTACGACCGGCTTCGATAAAACGCAAACTACTCAACAAGTTGCAATCTGTGTGACCGGTGAAGTTTTCGAATTGGTTGCAGACGACCGCCCAGTTTTAATGATCATTTTGTTTGTTATTGCTACTTGTTTATTTTACTTACAAAATTATTGCAATATGAAATATTATTGGAATTACACTCTAACTGTAGGTTTCTGAGACCAAAATCTACGTTAAGAATGTATTGTTATCTCTGTTTTGTCAAAGATAATGACAGGGATGACGATATGTTTTATACAGATTTTTCAGAAACCAACCGTTTAGGGTTGAGACAGTGAAATTAAAAGTAAAATACACTGTTAACTTCTATTAACTTTTGACATCAGAAAGTTTCAAATTGAACTAATTTAGAATATACTATAAAATATCTTTTACGAGTAATTTAATTCAATGTGTGAGTTAATTTGGAAGCATTCGTATCTGATATTCCTTATCTTATCTTATATCTTTAAATGAGCAATTCTTGTATGTATATCTTTATATATATAATTCTTCTGTGAGTGTGTATGTCACTGAACTTCTCTCAAACGACTGGACCGATTTTGATGAAATTTTTTGTGTCTGTTCAAGGGGATCTGGGAATGGTTTAGATTCACAATTTTCATCAAATATTAACTTCATATTAATTAATTTAAATTAAAAACGTGTAGACAAGACAACGTCTGTTGGGTCCGCTAGTATATATATTATATATAATTGGAATCTCGGAATCCAACGTTTTTCATAAAATTTAGTATATAGGGGGTTTCGGGGGCGATAAATCGATCTAGCTAGGAATCATTTTTAGAAAAATGTCATTTTATTCGTGTTTTATCGATAATCAACTTAAACATAAACTTAACTCTATCGGTAAGATCGAAAACTATTATTCATATTTCATCATTTTATTAGTAATTCGAACTTAAATATAATTTCCAAAAAACACAATTTAAAAAACAAATACCGAGTAAAGCTCAGCGGTCATCCAGGTTCTAATATTAAAATAAACAACAGCAAACCTTTTAATTCTTTTGTAAAAGAAAATAAGAACTAAGAACTAAGAAACTGTGTAAAAACAGCTTCGTAAAAGTGCGATTAAGTGCTTGATAAGGGAATTTAATCTTAAAAAACATGATCATAATGAGACGTGAATACAAAAAGAATAGAAAATAAAACTAGTCGTATCAGCGGACGTGTTGTGAAAGTCAAGCGCAAACCCTTTGATCCCTTTCCGACACATTGCGAATACGTGATATTAATGTATTACCAGTTAAATTAACCTTCGATATGTTAGGAAGAAAATCCGTCACTGTGCCGGTGTACTGGCACAACACTAGTCTTACTAAAATATCGACGTTTATGTCCGCCTCACTATTCATTCTGACACTTCACTTTGTGACGAAAGGACGTCATTCGTGCCAAGTGATTCTAATACCGTCTAAAAGAGATGGTACAACAAATATCCTGGTAAAGAATAGAAACAATTTATACTTAATAATATGGTATCTGTTCATTGTGCAATTAACATTCTGCCAAAAACGTGGCATATTGACCAGAACCTTTGCCTTTTTTGTTATAAAAAAGATAAATGTTAAGGTCAGAGAATTGCGCGCGAAATGTTAACAACGAGATGTAGTCCCGAATAGTGATTTTAAGAATAAATTCGGAGGCCTTGCTGCTGTTTTCAATTTACACAGTACTAGCTGTCGCTCGCGACTCCGTCCACGCGAAGTTAAAAAAAAATTGTAGCCAAATTTCAGCGATATGCTGGCGGTCCGGATATAAATACTTTCTAACAAACATCCACCCAATCTAAACATTCGCATTTATACTAGTAGTTTCTAACAGTGGTAGAGCCCGCTTTAACATCTTCGCACGAATCGACCTGGCTCGCCCGGTGAAATACCACGACCACACAGAAGACAGGCGTCAAGTGGAAGTAATTCCGCGTTTCGTCTGATGAATATGCGTCCGGTAGGCCTAATTTAACTTATTCAGGTGGCCGTTTGCTCGTTTGCCACCTTAGGATATAAAAAAAAAATAGGAAGAGTAAGCTCTAGTTTACAAATGCAATGGTAGTAGCTTAGTTTGACTCTTATAAAATCAGTTTGGTAGATTATTGTAAGGAAAAGATGACAAATATACCGAAAACATGCAATGTATGTACGTCAATGTACCATTTCCTAAGTAACACATGTTCCACATGCAATGAAATGATTGCGTCAAACACAATGGCGGCGACGCGACGCTGAACGGAGCGAGATCCATTGTTTGCGGGCGCTATGGATTGGATTGCGTCTGTTGTTCTTTCAGCGTACGGATCTGGATCAATGGGCAATGACGTCATTGTTCACGAAAACTTGCACACACCTGAATCAATTATATTGTGACTATTATATTTTATCTGCATCACTGACAGACTTACAACTTAGAAGTTTTTTTTTAGGAAAGTCTTGTAAAATGGATTAATTTGTTCATTACAAAAGTAATAAATGTAAGATACAGGACAGCATAAAAAGTAAATCTTAGTTTAGTATATGAAACTTAAGTTGGCACATCAGGTAAGAGAATGCTTTAGTTCTAGAGGTGCCAACTCATTTATCGACTATTGATTTCCTTCTTTGAATTCCAAGTAAAATATCGTCTTTATATCTTCATTGTTTAGTATACAATAAATGTCTATTCTCTGTGTACAGACTGGATGCAGCTTTATGTAGTGAGATAGAATAATCTGATGTAATTGAACAAAAGGCTTGCAAACTAAAATGGCAAAGCATACCATTGTACTAATGTTTGGAACTGACGCACAACATGTGTTTAAAGCTTAACTTATTTTATACCACTTTGTAAATAACATATTTAATTGACAATTCTTAACATTAACATCGACAGTAAGGTAAAAAAAATAATATTAATAAATATAAAAATGCGAATGTTCATATGGGTGGATGTTTGTTTGAAGGTATTTACAGAACGGCTAAACGGGTCTTGATGAAATTTAGCATGGATGTAGAACATAACCTGGAAGACCACATTGCTACTAAGTTTCCTTTTTATTCGACGGAGTGGGAGGCGAAAGCTAGTATATGATAAATATTGATGTTGCTGGTTGGCCGGTGATTATTAAGAGTTTTGTAACTTTACAAAACTCTTAATAATCACCGACCAACACTGCAATTTTAATAAATTTTGTCATGTACCAAGTTGCATTTCAATAACATAACTTCCGTAAACGTAATGGTGCGGCAAACATTTGGCAACAAAAGCCGAGACAAATTTCCCTAGCGGAGTGTATCTCAAAGTGTGAGGTGAGCTTAGTTACTGCACAACTCGCCTGCGGAATTTACGTGCGAAATTTCAATATTTTACCTTCAAAACAAATTGAAAAACATGTGTCTCTGTATATTTATATAATGCCTATAACATAAAGGATATGCATTTTGTGGCATATAACTAGTTGTATCCCGCGACTCCGTTCGCGCGCAATTAAAAAAAGCTATGTTTTATATGTATGCCAAATTTCATCGAGACCCGTTCAGCCGTTCTGAAGATACTTTCAATCAAACAAAAAAAAAATATATTATAATATTAGTAAGATGAGGTATATTCTTCTATTTATGTTGACACATCATATTGATTAATTAAAATATGACGTTTAATTAGAAATTATTTTATTTATTTAATTAAAAAGTACTTAATATTTTCTAATTTAAACTTGTTACAGAGCACCAATAGACTAATGGTTAAGGGTATAATTTCCGATCACGAGGTTGAGAGTTTGAATCCCTCCATTCGACTACGTCGTAAACCACATCCTAGCACAGACCTTACTTACGTGGAATGGTACAAGAGATATTAGTAAATTAACAAAAATCTGCTTATATTTTTATAAAAAAAACAGTTCTATTTTCTCCTTAGTTTTTTCTTTCCACCTGTCTTATTTGATAGTGATAAATAAAACATTTGCCGTCAAATTACCGATATTTTAAATCAATTTTAATACTGCAGTTGTCTGTTTTATCAGCGCGTTATTATATCACGTTAGCTTTAAGCTATTTCCGTCCACTATGGAAATTGGGTTCATAAGTTCGTTTGTCAGTTGCTGAGAGTGCGTTGATTAAAATTCATGTTGCCGAAACCCTTCGCCGGCTCGTGTGCGCCGCCCGTGGATAAATTAGTTTTAGTGGCATCATGCAAATTAAACTTAAATCTATTCAAACTGCTTTATATTTATCATCAGCTCACTATACCTCCCCACTGAGGAGCTCAGAGCTTACCCTTAGTTAGGGGTTACTAGGCCTTTCAACCACGCTGGCGCAGTGCGGGTTGATTGACTTCAAACATATCTTTGAATTTCTTCTCATATATGTGCTGGTTTTCCTTCATCGTAAGAACATCGGATATAAGTGCACATCTAAATCGAATGGTACATCTAGGGACACAAACCTAGGATAATTGTTTAACCCTTGAGCCACTGACACTCTTTATATTACTAAATTCAAACTAACCAATACCAATACAGCAAACTTCGTAGACAGATGTTTACTTCAACTTAAAATTATTATTACTCTAAAAAATTACAGTAAGAAACTGTTTAGATAAACACGTGTTTTAACCCTTTGACCACTGATGCCTTAAATACGTCAATGAAATTAAAAAAAAATTGAAGTAATATAATAATTTAATAATAATTTTAAATATGTATCATCAAAATTGCTTCCGGTATAAATACTATGTGATAGACGATCTTTGAACTTGTTGTGTTGATGTTTGTTAGTATGATTTGCACTCGATGCGTTGCGTTATTTGCACAGCTTTACATTCTCTGGGGCGCGATCAAACGTCGACAGCTCTTTGTTAAATCATGTACAATGTATGCGTAAACAATACATCAAAAGGTGCCTTTAGTTAGTAACTCTTTGCTCTCTCAGCGCACATGTGAATCCGATTGCTACATGGATAGATATTTTGTTTTCACTTCGTTGCTTTTAAAACAAATGTACATATCGTCATTTACTGTTTTATAGTTTACTAGTAGTTGCACGCGATTCCGTCCGCTCGAAATTAATAAAAACTTAATTAGTAACCTTTGTTTTCTACAACTATGACAAATTTCAGCGAGATTCGAAACATCCATCCATCTAAACAATCGCATTTATAATATTAGTAAGGCTACGAAACTCAGTGCAGTTTAATGATAATTAAGAGAGTTCCTAAGTGTTGATTTAATACGAAAAATTTACGCTAAGTAGCTGCTTAAGTAACAATTAAAGTGTCTGAATGTGGAAGTTAATTTAAATCGAAATATTCAATATTTCTAGGTCAGTTTGTGATTCAATCTATTTGCTGCCTTATTGCAAATAAAAACATCCTTTAATAAACCGAACAAAAGAATTTTAATATAAACAAATTATATTGTTATGTACAATTTTCTAAATATTGTTTGA
>NW_013532534.1:5893673-5928752 GCF_000836235.2 Papilio xuthus | reverse complement strand
TTACTAAATACATAAATGCGAATGTTTAGATGGATGTTTGTTTGAAGGTACCTTTGAAACGGCTGAACGGATCTTGATGAAATTTGGCATACATGTAAAACATAGTCTGGAAGAACACATAGGCTACTAATTATGTTTTTTTTTTAATTCCGCACAGACAGAGTGGCGTGCGACAGGTAGTATATTATAAAAGATACTAAGGTTATTGATTGTTAAATGTACAGATTTTCGTTAGATTGGCGTTACTAGTTACTTTTTGGCGATGAAACCAGAGATTTTTATAGTCGTCTTCTGAGTTGCATTTATAAAGGTTCTTATGACTGTCTTTGTGTTTTATTAAAGTAACGGGAGTGTTAATTTACATTTTCTCAATGCTGCAGGCTATTTAAACGTTTAACTTGTTGAGTATTTTCAGCTTGCGTTTTATCGAAGCGAATGGAAGTTTATTAGTTGGTATAAATAGCCGCTGTTTGTTGTCTTACAAAGCGCGATGAGATTTAAGATAGAATTTCCTTTTGCGAGACCGTTTGCTTTTGTAGAAATGTTGACTCAACATTTACTTCTTCGATTTTGTATTGTTTTGAAATCGAATTTTAAAATCGACAAAGAGGTAAAATGCGCTTTTTTATTACTGTTTTTAAAAATAGTATATATAAGACTTTTTAACGTCAAGTTTGTAAAAAGTAAAATTACTATTGGATTTATTACCAATGTTTTTGTTGTTCTTTTATTATATTTTTTTTGTATGTTGTCCCTTGTCATATTTAGGATCATATCCCTCGTAAAATGGACTACTTTGCTAACGTTTTTTTGTTTGGATTAAGTAACCTGAGTGGGGATTTAATTTCCATTTCGAAGTTATAAAATAAAACTGTTTTATTTATATTATTTTATTGCTTCGGTAATATCAAAGTAAACAGGTCGAATAGAAAAAAAAATTGACATCTCTTTGTGTTTATATGTATTTGTTAAACCGTTTGTTTTGAGGATAAAGCTTTAATATTCTCTATTCGTTCGTATTATAATTAAAATCCGCTTTTATAATTTATATCTGTCTACAACAGTGCGTTACTTTTCCCGTATTCTGGATGAAAAAACTTACTACTCACATTTATTTAAAAAAAAAAACATAAAATGGAACACAAAAACTTATTATAAAATATTTAAAATACTGGCCAGTAATATTTTTACTAAAGCTATTTCATAAGATTATAATTCTAAATTCAAATTGAATATTATTATAATAATATTCAGATGTACTAGAATATCTGCGACGTGACCTTTTAAGTGAATTTTTCCGTTTTCTATAAATTGAAAACGTGCTCAGTCGCCGCCGCGCCGCTGCCTCGTCGCCTCGCCGCCTTGCCGCCGGCCGTAATGTTATCGAGTTGCGGATTTCGATGTGTCCATTGAATATAACTACGATTCAGATTTCTAGCTTTTACAGACTAGCTATCGCCTGCGAATCTGTCGGCGTGGAATTAAAAAAAACTCAATTACTAGCCTATGTTTTCTTCTTGACTACGTTCCATCAGATACATCAATGCCAAATTTCAGATAGATTTGTGCACCCGTTTTGGACATACTGTTTAACAATTATCCGTCTAAAAAAACATTCGAATTTATAATATTGGTAAGATTTATATTAATAAGTGAAACGAACTTTTCTTCTTCACTAGAAGAATCATTTTAATCATGAAGTAAAGTCTGCGTTTTTATATCTTTTATGATGCGATTTAAATCCTTATTCGCTGTCACAGTTGTGTGGTACAAGCTTTATTCTCAACTAACTGGTAGGTCATGTGGTGTTTGTAATATAATATCGATGAATCCAGCTCGACGGTCATATTTCGCTCATGAAGCGACGTATAGCACCCGTCACGGGCTTAGGCGCACAAATTCTAATCAAAATCCCAGCGGCTGACGTATTAAATTGTGAACATTATTCACAGGCCGAACTCTAGTTAATGGCAGCGGCTCTACTACCAAAACTACGCACATACGGCTCCAGTTCGAATACAACTATTTAAGTTAAAAATATTTAGTAACTGCTGTAATCAAACTCTTTAATTTTAATTTTTCGCTTAGTGAACACTTAAGTCTAAGCGTGGTGGTAAAAGTAGGATGAAAATAATCCAAATAAGTTGTAATTATTTCGATCGCCGCGCCATAATATTCGGCGGTATCCCAGGCGGCAGGCACAGCGGGGTCCAGAAGGAGGCGAGGGCAGCGGAGGGCTCGCATGTAGGCATGTGTGACGTCATCCGCGTGTCGCGCCATTTGTGTTATTAAAAACAATAATAAATTTAAAAGTGATTATTTTGTAAAAATAAGCTTAGAATTTATTTCATTTTAACATTGAAGATTTATTTAATTTTGTGAATTGATTTTGGTTTTTGTGTTTTATTTTAATTGGGATTAGGTTTATTTTTGTTTAATTTAGTTTGTGTTGCCATATTAGGATTTTTGCTTTTAATTTATAATAAAAATGTTCAATACTTAATTAATTCGGTTATGGTTTTTAAAATTTGATTCATTTGAGGATTATAGTTTTGTTTTTTGTATAAAATAGAATATTAAAAATGGAATAAAGAAAATTATTAAGCGATGTTACTAGTTTACTTTTAAATCCAAATATCCAAAAAAAAAGCTCGCGTATCCGTTCACGTGAACAGTAAAATAAAACTTAATATGTAGCCTACATGTTCTTTCAGATTATGTTCTACAACTGTGCCAAATTTAATAAAGATCCAATGAGCCGTTCCAAGTATCTTCTAACAATGGATGGATCCATTCATCTAAAATTTCGCGTTTATAATATTAGTAGATATAATAACGGCAATGGAAACTTATTTCTTCTTCTCTTAATAATTTAATGTGAACTATGATATAATATATACAGTATGTTCAACTTTAGTATCCAAAGTGCGCAATGTGCACAATAACTCGAAGCATGGCCGGCGAAATGTCTGAATGCACTCTCACCGTGGAACAGTTTAAACTGCGCAATAAAGATGAAACGCTTCATTTTATTTCAAACGGAAGGCGGACTTTTACGTACAGAGTGCTCCGCTCCGACTACGAACAAACGATAGTTTGTGTCTGAATATACATAGATAAAGTAATAAATTGAAAAATATTCATGGCATTTAGAAGCTTAGTTTAGTCTACTATAGTGGGTTACAAATTCTGTGTCACATTTAAAATAAACGGCATGGCGGTCGCGAATTTGTGCGCATTATGAACTCTTTTGCTTTTTTTTTAACTAACGGAGATTTTCTAGAAACGTTCTTACGTTATGAAATTAAAGAAAAATTTAAATGCTATTAGTATTTAAAGGTGAGTATAGACTAGAGCGTTTACTTGTAACATAACGAGCCGCACTATGATATGTTCTAGTACCACCCTTTCACGAACCACACGTGCTATGGAAACTGTTCTTTTACCTTATTAAACCATTCGCAACAACGTTACATTACATAGAAATTCTCGAAAGAATACTATTCACCTTAAGACATCATCATCATTAGTTCATTATACGTCGCCTCGGAGCCTCCGAGAGGCAGCTGCCTCGGCAGCTGACGCAGACGGGGTCGCGGACGAGTCCCGATGCGTTGGAGGAACAGAGAGGTTTAGTGGGTATGCCTCCGCTATGGAGGAGAATCCCACATAACTACCGCGTCCCCCCCGGGGCGCGGAGTATGCATAAAGCATTCCCCTCTGGAAAAATGGGCTCGGAGCCTACCATAAGTTAACGGTGATTAGGCCATAGTCAACCACGCAGGCCAAGTGCTGGTTGGTTGACTTCACACATATCTTTGAATTTCTTCTCAGATATGTGCAGGTTGTATCACGATGTTTTCCTTCACCGTAAGAATGTCGGATAAATGTACATATGTGAATCGGAAATCGAAAAACACATTGGTACATGGCGAGATTCGAATCCAAGACCTGCAGATTGCAAGTCAAGTGAGCCACCGACGCTCTTGAAAGGAAAGACATACAGGATGTTCATTTTTGTAATATTACGATATGTCAGTAACACTATCTAGTACAATCTGACTTATTTAATTTGGTTAAAGTGTACATCCTATATGTATCATCATTTGCATGCGTAGATTGAAAAAAAAATTAACTCTGCATGTCCTAATTAATCAAGTTGCGTTCTGTTCTCACAGCATTGTACACTTGTGATGAAAGACATGATTCAATGTGAACACAATAGCTGACTGAATTCCATGTCAGTGAATTCATTGTGTCTTTTAATCAGATCTTTGTACTCTTTGATTCTTTGTGTTATATACAATTATTTTAATTATTAAATAGGTTAATAAACAGATTAGAGTTATATAATAATAAATAGGCAATTGTTTTTTCATATCTACGGACGTTAGTATTTAATATTACTAGTATTATAAATGCGAATGTTTAGATGGGTGGATGTTTGTTAGAAGGTATCACCGGAACATCTCATTGGATCTTGATGAAATTTGGCACAATACATATGGTACTTATTAAGTTTTTTTTTTAATCCGCGCGTACGCAGTCGCGGGCGATAGCTAGTTTCATTTAAAAATAAAAAAAATACTCTTATTCGGACGAATTAAATTTTTAGTTATTATTTATTGACACTCCTACATGTAAAACAATAACAAATAAACAGCAATAAATAATAATAAAAAAAAATTGTAAATTAATGTAATTCGAATGCATTCGAATATTGTTTGAGTTGAACAAATAGTGAGCAAATATTAATGAATATTCGTTTCAAATATTCATTTTACATCGCGTCGGCTGATTTGTTCAAAGTGATCGGAGCTCGTGAAAAATTAATACTTCTTGCTATAATAATATTTTTCTTCAATATCCATCGGAATCGCTTGCTTTATTTGACAGGAATATTATACATCGTATTGCTTTAACTATTAGGGTTCCGTACATCGAAAGGAAAAAACGGAACCCTTATAGGATCACTTTGTTGTCCGTCCGTCTGTTATTAGTGAGAAGCCTTTAGCGCGAATGGGGCGTCATTACCAAGTCAAATGTCAGATTGATTAGTGAGGGGACATAAGTGTTGATATTTTAGAAAGGCTAGTGTTGTGCCGGTACACCGGCACAGTGTCGGATTTTCTTCCTAACACTAGATATATATTCTAAACATATTTAGCTAAACATTTTTAATTTTTTACCACTTAATAGTCGGAGAAATTATCCGAACGTGTTGAATTTTTACTAAAAATATTAATTTAATAATAAAGTGAAGTTGCAAAATATTAACTAGCTGTCGCCCGCGACTATGTCTGCACGGAATTTCAAATAACCTTGGTATGTGTTCATCACGACTACGTTCATCATCATCAGCTACACGTCCCCACCGAAGGGCTCGGAGCCTACCATAGTCAACCTCGCTGGCCAAAGTGCGGGTTGGTTGACTTCACACATATCTTTGAATTTCTTCTCAGATATGTGCAGGTTGCATCACGATGTTTTTCTTCGCCGTAAGAACGTCGGATAAATGTACATATGTAAATTGGAAATCGAAAAACACATTGGTATATGGCGGGATTCGAACCCGGGACCTGCAGATTGCAAGTCAAATGCTTGACCCCTGAGAGCGAGATTTATGTTCTGGAGAACTCTGGTAATAAAAATCCATCCATCCAATCATTCATATTAGTAATATTTGCAAATGTTGAAGTTGATTTTGAACGGCATGTAAAGACCGTCCTTTGATAGCTCATGTTTAAATGTAAACTAAACATGTACTAGGAAATGCACACTGTATTTAATAATGTACAGTCACGGAAATCCGCAGTGATCCAATTACAGAAAAAATACCTTGTTTCTTGCATCAAAACAAACTCTCATTATATTAATAAAAAAACCAATAAGATTACAATGATTTGCGCAAACTACGAGATAACAGTAAAAATCAATTAGCCTACCGACCCCTTTTTCTCTAGATCCATTAAAATTAGCATCACATTGGTTATTGTTTGCGCGTCGTCGTCTTTATACGTAGAAAACGTTCAAATAAATATCTCTTTTAAGTTGGAACACCGACAGTTTCCCTGACTGTACATCGTGTGGTGTGCAGCGGCGTGTTTCTGTTTATCAAAGGCCCGGGTTCTATTCTCGGGTATTTAGAACAATACTAATACATTTGAACTACGAACCCTCTTGTTTTAATAAGGACTACATAATTATAGTTAACCTAATTGTTGTGACGTCATAGTATACAGTATATAAATATACGTATGTTTATATATTCAGTCCTTAAGGTTTGTTATGATGGACAGAAATGTAATTCAATTTCTATGTTAGGGAACATACACATACTACGTGACCTATTTTTTTAGTTTTTTCGACCCCTCCCTCCCCTCGGTGACCAGTCGTAATACATGCCAAGACCCTCCCCCCCCCTTTGGTTTTTACGTAGTAATTCATAATTATAATTTTTAATCATATCACAGGCAAAAATTGAAAAAGAAAATAATTTAGCTCATGCACTTCTTTAGTTTTCAGTCATTTTCAACTTCCTACAGTTTGGTATATGTTGTCGCGTGAAACTTTTTTTTTATTAAACGTTACAATATTATTTTGTTAAACTTAACACCAGTATGACATTAAAATAGTAGTATGGCATTCAAACCTAATATTTACAATCTTACTTCTTACTAATATTAACAATGCAAATGTTTGGATGGATGGATGGATGTTTCTTTAAAGGTATCTCCAGAACGGCTGTATGGATCTCGCATTTTAGCATACATGTAGAATATAGTCTAGAGAAAACCCATGGGCTTATTAAGTTTTTTTTAATACCGTGCGGACAACGTCGCGGGCGATAGTTAGTTACATATGCGTTTTATTATTAGTGTATTTAAAACAAAATATTTCTGATGACAAGAAAAATGTGTTGTTTATGTATTGCTATATAATATTTCAGTATGTATTTATATTTTGTTACGCGGACGTTGGTAATATGTTAGAAATCAATAACGTAAGATAAGTCGCGTTTAAAAGACGGCCATTTGTTACTTGTCCGTTATTGACGGCAACATATAACTTGCTTTTATATTGGAAAACGAAAACTTTTAATATATAAGTCTATTTTTATGTATTTTCTTTGCATTATATAAATAAAAACAAATAAACTATTTTCAAAAACAATACTTTTTTTATTCAAAAACAGAAAACGTATAAGTGGTCAGTCAATAATGATCAATAGATGGCGTTAGTAACATAGACGCAGCATTTGCAAAAAAATGTAGTATTTAAAAAAAATGTTGGCGTATTCAAACTTCAAATCAAAGAAAGGAATATTCTTTATTCACCTAAGCATTTCAGCACAATATAAGACAACGTACTCAGAACGAAGACGTTAAATAAAAAAAAACTAAAACTACTTATCGACAAAAAAACGACCATATCGTGAATTAAAATCGAACAGCGCCATCTAGGCAAAGTTGGTGTAATCATTTTACAATAATTAAGTGATTGACATTTTATTTACGATATAAACATAAGTATTCAATAAATAGGTAAATAGCTTAATATAAGTATTTTTTAAATATGAAAAATGTTACATAATAGTCTCCATATTATTTGGTAAAGGAACTCATTGTTTGAGTGCGCGAATAAATTTATTCGAGGATGTAATAATCATGAAAATCTCTTTTCTTCTTACGAGTTGAGTTCCTTTTTATTCTGTTTCCGGACCTAATTTCACTTGCAAATTTTACATCCTCCATGAATACACCTCAATGGTGCGGTAAAGAATTATTTAAGATGTTACAAACTTCGCAAAAATGCAAAAGATTTGACAACTTTATTTATCAAATAAAAATATTTAAAAAAAATGTTAAATATTTATTTTAAAATAAATTTTACTAAATATTTATTAAAAAAAGTAATTTTAATATTTTAAAATGTTTAACATTTATTATATTAATTTATAAAAATAATGTTCAAAAACGTTAAAAATTAATTTAAAGTAATATTTAAAAATGGGAAACATTTATTAAAAATAAAATTTATAAAAATATAAAACATTTATTCAAAATAACATCTCAAAATGTTATAATAAAAATTTATTTAAAATAAGATTTATAAATACTAAACATTTATTTAAAAATGGATCATTAATTTAAATAAAATTTCCCACGCTCGCATTCCCACGCGCCGGCGCATGGCGCTTAGAGCTTAGCACAGGTGGCGCTAAAAGCGGAGCACCGGCGCTAAATGTGGCGCGATTTCTTGGCGCCGGCGTCTAATAATTTAAAAATAGTGGTAGGTATGGCGCTTAGAGTTTAGTGCCGGCGCTTAATATTTAATAAATATTAAAAATTCTACATAGTAGACATGGCGCTTAAAGGTTGGCGCCTGCGTCTAATATTTAATTTCAAAAAAATAATTTTGCCATCAATAAAAAAGGAATTAACAAATACTTAAATAGATTCATTTATTGCTTTTTAATTGTGTTATTTATTCATGTTAATGTATGTTGGTTTAAAATAATTTAACACTTATTTTTATTTTTTAATATTATAAATGCGAATGTTTAGATGTTTGTTTGAAGGTATCTCTAGAACGGCTCAACGGATCTCGATGAAATTTGGCATAAATATAGAATTGTTTTTTTAATTCCACGCAGACAGATTCGCGGGTGACAGCTAGTTATAAGATAAAGTACATCAAAATGTACTTACGTTTTTGAGCATAGATATTATTTTACATATATGTAACCGAAGTTTATTTCTCATATAGATTATTAGTTCGAGGGAGGAAAGAAAAGGGCAAGTGTACACAAAGTGTAGTTTAGCGGCAGTGTACATACGTGCAGTGAGATGTATCTTCATACGTATGTCGTAAGTCAATTCTCTGTCGATTCAGATCACGTATCTAATATTGCTTACCGTATAATACTTTTACCTGTCCGTGGGAATGTATCGTGTTTGCAATTAAATTAACGACAGTTGTACCTTTTCCCGTTTCGACGTCTGCGGTGTACGCGACACAAATATAGAAATGTACTTTATAGGTCAAAGGGCGGGAGATAAATGGATATTTTTTTTTTCAGAGGAGAATGCTTTTTTTTTATAATTTTTTTTCTTTACATTATAAAGCTATAACATGTATATAGCAAAAAAAAAAATAAAAGCTATTTTACCACTATTACATATACATCTAAATTGTTCTCTTTTTTAATGACTTAATTTTTTTTTACAAAGTTGTAGGCAAGTTGTAGACTTTATGCATACTCCGCGCCCCCGGGGGGGGGGGGGGGCATGCGACGCGGTAGTTATGTGGGATTTTCCGGATGGGAAGCATACCCACTAAAACCCACTGTTCCTCCTACGCATCATGGCTAAGACACGGGTACGCTTGCACTTTCATCCGCGACTTCGCCTGGAGATAACTGGATATGAATTTGTTTCAAATATAAGTCAAAATGTACTTCATTTTGTAGTTACGTTTTATTTTAGACCTTGATTTAAATAATATTGTTAAATAAATTGACTAGCTTAAATCAAACTTGCCTACTGTTTTATTTCGTAGCGCAGTACCAAAATGTCGGGACAAACCAGCAATTGGTTTGTAGACACTTTTGATGTAACTTTGCTTATTAAAAAAAACACCTATACCCACGACTTGTAATACTTATTTTCTGATGGCAACTTGTTAAGTTAGTATTAAAATGGAGTAAAATGTTCGCACGTGATGAACTGGTTACGTCAATAAGTTTAAATTGAATATATTTCCTTGACGCATTCATGTCATCTGATACTCGTGTTTCCCCGGAGAGCCGGGACCCGAGGAGCTGGAGATCCGCAGAGTTGGAGGCGGCCCGGGGACGACGCAAATTGCGAGCGTGACGCGAAATATCGATGAACCCGCGGCAGAACCGAGTTTCAATTGAAACGACGCAGCCATATTCTGGTTTTATTGTTCGTTCGTCAGGTCATATGACGAGACGTCCGACCTTATGTTAGCGGTCACAAGACTTTACTCACGGTTATCTATTAAAGATTGGTACTTTTATCTATATTAGTAACATAAATACTACCAAGCCGAATAAAATGTTAATTATTTACGATAAATTTACTTTCTTTTTTATAACTATTAATCCATCTAAACTGAATAAATTACAGGTTAAATAAATAAATAATATATATAAAATCCTTTAAATATAGTGTTAGGTATAAAATACGCTCATATTTCATTAGGTTTTAAAATAGTTTTAATATCGCAACAATATCGTTTGCTGTATCCAGAATAAGGCGTAGCGTGGGTGTATGAACATATTTCACTCGTCAGCCGGCGTCGTGTTTAAGAGTTTTTCCGCAGAGAGACGTATACATTTACGTACACACATTTTGTACGTTGACATGAGATAAGGTTGCTCTTTGAAGGTGTTTCTTATGGCGAATATTCATCAAGATTGACAGCTGAACGGAGTTAAAAATGGCGAAGGAAATGCGTGCGCATAATATACGTGACAAATATATTTACGTGTACTAAACATTGTTGACAATTTTAACATCTATTAAGTCTTTGTATTCATTACTTTGACGATTAAACGTAGGTTTCCGAGACCGTAATTTAACTTAGTAAAAGACGTAACGATATAATTTATATGGCGATTTCGGTTTTAGAAATCCACGGTAAAATTGTATTGTAAACACAAAATAAAGCTAACCCTACTTATATAATATTATAAATGCGAATGTTTGGATGGATGGATATTTGTTTGAAGGTACCAGAACGGCTGTATGGAAGAACACATACGCTACTAATTATGTTTTTTAATACCGCGCGGACGGATTCACGAGCGACAGCTAGTTAGAAAATAAATAAAAAGACACTAGACTAGACTAGACTAGAATAAGTGATACCAACTTCTCGATTTAAAATATTACTCGTAATATAAAGACGTAATAAAAATTGACCAAGAAATATAAACAATTACGACTTAGAGTTGAAGAGTAGTAGAGTTTGAGATCACAACTCGCAAAGTCCCAAACAAAATAGCAATCGTCGCTCGAACATTCCGCTAGACCAATACAGTGGCGACAATAACCTCTCATCCTGGTTACAAGGTACACGAATCGTGGGATAAAAATATATTTTTTTTTAAAATAAATTATTAGTTATTTAAATAATATCTTAGTTATACTTACATGTATTTATGGTGGGTTTTTGAGACCCAAAATCTACTTTTGAAACATATTGTTATTTCTCTTTTGTCAAATAAATGTGATACAGAGATTTTGGTCTCAGAAATCAACGGTTAGTGTTTCATGTTTTCAATTATATATTTAGTACTACTACTTAGTTATTCAGCAATGAAATTATTACAAAAAAAAATTATCAAGTTACGTAGATTCAGTGAACAAGTGAACGGTTTACGATTTTATAGAATTCATCAGGGGCTACGTATCCCCTGTTGAATTTAACAGCGTCAATTGATCTGTACACAATTCGAATGGTTCTTATTCAACTTGAAACTTATTGTTGTGTTAAATATATAGTAAATATTATTTGATCGTTTTAAGTTCAAAAAATAATCTTGTATATAAAATTCTAGTGTCAAAATGTTAGTTACAATACTCCTCCTAAACGGTTTGGCCGATTTTTATAAAATTTTATATGTATATTCAGTAGGTCTGAGAATCTGCTTATATATATTTCTAATCACGCGCTGACAGAGTTACGGGCGACATCTAGTAAGCGTAAAATATAATTAATCTATTTTTGAACCGTGTTATAGTGGGTAAGTTGTATAACATGGTGGTCATCGTACGAGATTGGATCGAGTGCTATTAGAAATATTGCACTGATAAAAGCTCCAAGCGACTTTCACAACACGACAAACCAGAAAATTATGTTAAGCTTATTAACAACTTCTATCACAATTCATACGATAAAAGCTTCTTATGATTATTTACGAGACAATGACTAATATAGTTTTATGTGTCTATTATAAAGGTACGTGTACATAGGACGCATGCACTACACGTACAGGCGCAACGGTTAGTTTGCTTTGATTTTATAGTCATGCATCCTTCATACGCGCCGCCCATATCGAAAAGCAAAGCAAATTCGTGTATTCCGTGCGTGCGGTGCGTCCGGCGCGGACTAATGGAGACGTACCTTAACATTGTTATAGTAGTAAATTAATATATTATTCTCAATTTTTTTTATACATCATAAGGTGGCAATCGAGCGAACCTGAAATCGCTGAAATAGCGAAGTAACCGTTACCCATAGACATACGCAATTGCATATGCGTTGCCTATCTTTAATCGACGGAGGAGAGGATGCACATAACGAAAATATTTTCCCTTTCCATGCATCCTCTCATCCGGTAACTCCACTTCCACTTTCCATCCTTTCCTTATAAGAAAAAGGGTGGGAAGGGAAAGAGATTATCAGAGGAAAAGCGGAATTGCTTCTACTTCACGCCTCTATCCTGTGTGTCATGTTTTAAATATTAAAAAGTTTATAAGTTGAGGTTTAAATACTATGCAATAATCAAACGTATAACAAACAAGAAAATAAATGAAAACAACTATACCTCTCCCTAAGCAATTGGCAACAAATTGATTTAGCCTAACTATTTTCATAGAAGCGCAAAATATCCTATGCATTCCGGAGTGATTCAATAACTGCCCACCCGAAGACCCTTATACGTAATTTTATGCCTATTACCTTGTATAGAGTTTGATGTTCCGAATTTAATCGCCAACCCTAACTTTATAGATAAAAAAATGTCAGCGTTGTTTCTTGTCGTACTGACTTATCTAAATGGTTTAACTAAGAGAAGTTTTTACTCTGTGACTGGTAAAGTATGTCCGTTAGGGTGAGTAAAAAGTGATTTGTCGGTAGCCTCCGGCATCGGAAGGCAACTTAATTGCAGTCGAGTAGGTATCATGGATTTAACCAATGGGATGGCCTCCTAATATTAGATCGATGTCTATACTACATACAAGAACATACAAATTTGTGGCGTATAAAATGATTTTTTTTATTTCTTGAATAAAAAAAAGTTTTAAATAATGAAAAAAGCATTAAAAATCATTTAGGTATTACTTGAAATCATAATTTTTTCATTATTTAAAACTATTTTTTTTATTTCTTAAAAAAAAAAAGTTTAATACCTAAATGATTTTTAATGTTTTTTTTTTCATTATTTAATTTTTTTTTTATTTCTTAAATTATTATAATTTATTTCTTAAATAAAAAAAAAGTTAAAATTAAAATAAATAAATAAAGTTAAAATAAATTAAAATAAAAAAAAACTTTTTTTTATTTTTTAAATAAAAAAAGTTTTAAATAATGAAAAGAAAAGCATTAAAATCAATTAGGTATTACTTGAACTCTTATTAAGTGTTTTAGAGCCACTTCTTTAAATGGATAAAATTGTATGTTTTAAAAAAAATCGTAATGAACTTTAAAATATTTACCATATATGGGTAGAAATACAAAATATTCAGTGGATTTGCGTTGCGCGTCCACAGCGTTTTAACCAGGAACATAGCTGTTGCGGTTAACCTACTCGCCATATTTGTTACGGTTAACTTTAACGCGCTCGGTTTACCAGAACAAATTGTTACTAGCCTACATTATGCCGCTCCGGATTAAAAGTGTTTCATTTGTTTACAAAAAATATAAACTTCCCTTTTAATATACTTCCTTGTGAATTTTTTAAATACCTTGTTGTTAAATAAGCATGAAAACATTAAATAGTTTTGAGAATCCGCTATTTATTTTTTAATCATGCAGACGGAGTCGCGGGCGAAAGCTAGTAAGATAAATATGATATTCAAGATCAATCAGTATAAGTGATGTTCGAAACTATAACAGTACTAGCTGTCGCCCGCGACTCCATCCACGCTGTATTAAAAAAACATAATTAGTAGCCTATGTGTTCTTCCAGATTATGTTCTATATGTATGTCATTCGCATTTATAATATTTGTAAGATTAGGTGAATTACCTAAGAAAGATAAGTCTAACTTGACCTAACTTAGGCTTTAAATTGTAGTCAATACCGTCATTTGTTTCACGAACTGTACAAATAAATCAAAATTTCAAGACATGCAACTTGCAAAGTAACTTCTAATCTAACAGCAATACTAAAGTTTATTTAATAAACTAAACTACCTATTACCCGCGACTCCGTATGCACAGAATTAAAAAAAAAATTAATAGCCTATGTGTTCTTCCAGACAATCTATCCATTTAACCGTTCCAGAGACACCTACAAACAAACATCCATCTAAACATTCGCATTTATAATATTAAGATGTATGAAACAAGAGAGAATTGATGTTAACGATTGATTAACGACGCATATTCCAATAGTAAAGTTTTATGACAAACAGTAGATTTAATTTGGTATATGTAGCCGTTGTTCATAGTTTATCTGGGGCACATTCATTTGCTTTACGGTCCACAGCACCAATAACACTATATCAGACGGTCGCGGTCTACCCCCAGATTGTAAATACAGCTTGTGTAAATCAAGGCTCCACTTCCACTGTTTACTAAGTCATTAAAGATGCCTCCCTTCTACTGTTTTATATTAATGTAAATAGAGGGTCGATTCTTTCTTAGCCATAAGTCGTCCACTGCTGGGCATACGTCTCCCCTAAAGATCGCCACGATGATCGGTCCTGTGCTGCATCCAGGACGCTTCCGCAACCTTGACTAGGTCATCGGTCCATCTTGTGGGAGGCCTACCCACACTGCATCGATCTGTCCGTGGCCGCCACTCTAGGACTTTGCGGTCGGAGGGTCTATTATCAAATATTTTGTTATAGTTAAACTCTGAATCGTCATCAGCATATGTCTACTGAGTGTCTCGAAACCTACCCTCGGTTAGGGGGCAAAGCCATAGTCAACCACGCTGGCCATAGCGAGTTGACTTCATATATATCTTTGAATTTCTTTTGAGATATGTGCAGGTCACTATGTTTTTCTTCACCGTAAGAATGTCAATAAATACCTCTGAATAGTTTAAAAAAAAAACTAAATAAAAGCTAAAAATCGCATAAATCTAATAATAACTTTTTTCGTCGATAAATATTTTGGCAAACCCATTGCAGTTTTTATGCAAAAAAAAATATAGGACTCGGCTTTTAAGCAGATTGCTCGTTGCTTGGTCTCGTAATAAAGAATTCTTCTCTGGTCTGTATAAAATTTTCATCATTGTAGCGGCATGAACCGTGAACAGAAATTCTTTGCAACGAATTTTATGCAGAAAAAAACTGGAATTTATGAATGAAAGTCTTACTTAACTTAAGTATCTTGAATGAATTAAATTGCGATGATCACGTGATACCTCATCGTATCATTTATTCAGCGTATTAGGTATTTCTAAAAGCCTACTATATTATTAGGTGCGCAACTATTAGGTGCGCAACTAAGTTCTCGCTTTTTTTTCGATAAAAATATAACTTTATTATTAAAAAATGGTTACAAATGAATCATTCAAAGTATTGACCATCGCTAGACACAACTTTTTCCCATCTTTCTGGTATAGCTCGAATACCTTGACGCCAGAAGTGTTCGTCTTTTGAGGCTATCCACGAATCAAGCCATTTTTTGATGTCTTCATATGAGTGGAACTGTTGATCAGTCAGGCCATGGGCCATCGAACGGAACAAGTAGAAATCGGACGGCGCAATATCTGGGGAATATGGCGGGTGGGGTAAGACTTCAGATGCGTTGCCTACCTTTAATCGACGGAGCAAAAGACACAAAGACAGAGGTTATTTCCTCGTCCTATGCGTCCCCTCCTCTGACAACTCCGATGGAAGGAGGACCAAAATTTGGTCTTTGGCAGGTACATATCCTGTCTATTATTTCTTAATTTTTACCCGATTTCAATACTTTCAAGTAAATACGATAGTAAGTAGATACATTGTTTGTCTTGATAAAGTCATTTCCGACCAAATATGATATTGGGACCTTCAAAAGTAGAGTGAATAGGCACTCACTAAGCTAGCGCGTACCATCTTTCGACCAAATCTCCACTTCACCAGGTGGGTTCGTGGTCAAGTGCTAGCATATAAAACGTAAAAAAAAACAAAGTGAAAAGACAATAGATTTTAGATTGTACATTCTTTTTAAATTCTTGTTCTCTTTCACCTGCACGTAACTTCTCAAATCAAATTGCGAATTTGAGATTTGTCGTAGAAGTGAGCCGGGACCTGTTACCATCTGGACAAAGACGGAACAAAGCGGCTGCTTAAGGTGCAGGTCGCCTCGCACCGCGCAAATAGGCTACTTGTAACGTAGACAAATGCCAAATAAACTAAGGACTTGGACGAAAAGTTTTACGACGACAATAAAAAGAAAAAACTAAGGGTAAGAGTAAGTCTATTGTTAAGGAGCTATTTCGTATAATAAGTTGCTAATTCTTTAAATGTTACAATTTTGAAACAATTACAAAACGCTTGTGGAACGAAAGATATTGCGTTAGCTCCCATATTGAGTTAGTAGTAGAGTTACCTTACTCACATAAAGGCATTGATGGTTCATTTTTTAATATTGCCACAAACGGCATCTACACTCTTTTAGTTCGTACTATTTTATGCACATATTTCTTATGCTAAATGACTTTAGTGATTATGTGATTTTTATAATTTAATAGTATTTTTTTTAGTTAAAAAAACGTGTTCATGGAGATGGGAGCGTTACGGGATGGTGGATGTATAATAGTTACTATTTTTCAAAAAAACGCCCAAGTCCACAGTTTATGTGGCAGCACTGGTGACAAGTTGGACAGTCCGGGCACCGCACGTGCGGGGACTGCGATGCCAATATAATTTCCTATTATGTTGTCTTCGTTACCATTCGCCTGATAGCTTTCTTATAACTAAATCAAATTATAAAATAAACAAAAAAAAAACATCAATTATTTGATGTTTGTTTTTGTTTGTTTTGATGACAGAAAAAAACAAATATTTCCCCTGAACTCTGCAACAAAATACTTGTTATATGATTCGTATATTTGCTTTAATTACACATTTCCACTTGGCACGGTGTTGGCACACTTCTCAGACTTCTTCTTTACATAACTATCCTTGAAGTTCACGGACTATTTCTTGCGTTCTTTCTTTTGAAGGTTAGAAAACTGTACATATATAATCTCGATTACAACATAAGATAATCATTTGAAATATATTTATTTATGTACCTGATAAAAAAATAAGAAGAAAATTGAATATTCTGTAAGCACCGACCATGTTTCATCGCTTATCATACACATTTTCTCGTCTCGTGAGCGAGAACAGCAATAATCGTAAATCATCTGACTAACTCGACCACTGCTACTACGAACTGCCCTTTAAATCTATGCTTACATATTTAGGAAGTTATATACCTTAATTGTCGAATAAAATAAATATTTCATTTTTAATGTTATCTTACTAATATTAATTTAGACATTACTAGCTGTCGCCCGCGACTCCGTCCGCGCGGGATTAAAAATAGATGTTGGTCGATTCTCAGACCTACTCAATATGCTCACAAAATTTCATGTGAATCGGTCAAGCCGTTTCAGAGGAGTATGGGAATGAAAATTGTGACACGAGAATTTTATATATAAGATTATTTAGAATCTTGGCCCGAATGACGTGCTTTCGTTACAATGTCAAGTGTCAGAATGATTAGTGAGGGGACATAAATGTCGATATTTTAGTAAGGCTAGTGTTGGTCAATACACTGGGTTATTTTCAGATTTTCTTCCTAACAATTATAAATACGAATAAGGACGTATGTTGGTTAGAATTAGAAGGTATCTCCAGAACGGCTACATGGATATGTCAGAACATATAGACTTCTATGTTTTAGTCGCCGACCAAGTCTCGAAGGACTACTAGTAAATCTTACTAATATTATAAATGCGAATGTTCGGATGGATGTTAGTTACAAGGTAAATCCAGAACAGCTAAACGAATCTTTTTGAAATTTGGCACAGATGTAGACCATAGCCTAAAAGAACATATATGCTTATTTTTTTTAATTCCTCAAAGACAAAGACCCTAGGAGAGTTAGTAGATGAAAGTGTAAACTGTCGGAACTCTGAGTAGTTAAATATTAGATAGATTTAAACGCAGTCTAATCCTTTGTGTTAGGAAATGCGGTAACTACAATTTGTACCAATTGACTTATATAATATGAATCTGACAGACAATTTCAAATTAACGAAGAGATATCAAAGGAAAAGGTATCACTTTAGAATTGGATTGTTTTAGACAAACGGAACTGTTAGACATTTAAACCGCTAGAAGCTAGAAGGGATAATTTTAATATTTAATGTCTACTTGCTGTCAGCCGCGACTGCGATCGCGAGGAATAAAAAAAAAATAATTTAGCCTAATTGTTCTTCCAGACTATTGTCTACATGTGTGCCAAATTTCGTCAAAATCCGTTGAGCAGTACCGGATATACCTTCAAACAAACATCCATCCATCTATCCATCCATCTAAACTTTCGGATTTATAATCTTATATATAAAATTCTCGTGTCACAATTTTCGTTCCCATACTCCTCCGAAACGGCTTGACCGATTCTCATGAAATTTTGTAAGCATATTGAGTAGGTCTGAGAATAGGCCAACATCTATTTTTAATCCCGCGCGGACAGATCGCGGGCGACAGCTAGTATTGTTTAGTAAGATTAGCATGACTAGCTATCGCCCGCGACTCCGTCCGCGAGGTATAAAAAAAAACTTAATTATGACCCTAAGTATTCTTAAAGATTATGTTTTACATCTATACCAAATTTCAGCGTGATCTATACAGCCGAGATACCTTCAAACAAACATTCATATAAACTTTCGCATTTATAATATTAGTTTGTTTAATTGTTTTCGTTGTAAAGATGAGTTATAAAATTACAATCTTAGTGGTCATTTTAAGTGTGTCACCTTTAGTTTCTTCATCTTTTCATACTTAATATTATAAATGCGATTGTTTGGATGTATGGATGGCCAGATGTTTGTCTCCGGAACGGTTGCATGGATTTCGCTGAAATTTGGCATAGATATAGAACATAGCCTGGAACATTGGCTACATATTAAGTTTGCTATTAATTTCGTGCAGACGGAGTTGCGAGCGACAGTTAGTCAAGTGATAAATGATGAAGGCTCTTTTAAAATACATTTCTAGTGTACATATATTACGCAATTTTATTATTCTTTTATAATAAAAGTGATCGCATGTTAAGAAGTAGTTTTTAGAACAAACAAGGTACATAAATTTTTACAATCTCGGAGCGAAGTCGAAGTTCGATTTACTTGTTATAGCACTGCGTTAGCGAATAAAACAAATAATTTGCTTCCAAAGTTTTCTTACTCTGCTTTTATAACAAAATATTTTACATACAGAGTATGTACATACAATTTTTTTTTAATTTTTTTGTCTATAAAATAATGAATTAAAAAAATTAAATCTTACTTTTTACTATTACTAATATTATAAACGCGAATGTTTAGATGGATGGATGTTTGTTTCAAGGTATATCTGAAACGGCTAAACGGATCTCGCTGAAATTTGGCATAGATGTAGTCTGGAAGAACACATAGGCTAATTATTAGGTTTCTTAATTCGCGCAGATGGAGTCGCGGGCGACAGCTAGTTTTATTATATTTCTAAATGAGTCTGAGATTCTAAACAACTATTATATTTAAAGAAACAAGATTTGAATATATAATAGAACAATTCTGTATACAAGTATTTCGACGCACTTTAGTTACGTAGACGGCAATCAAAGTGAGAGTTAACCCAAGTCGTGAATACGAAATGTAAGAGACAAATAACGAAGGGTTGAGACCAATAAATTTAAATCAAAGCGCTTCCGGTCTCGAACAAATGAAGTTCCCCTCTTATACATACAACACGAACATCATAAAACAGAACTTTATAATATCAGTAACATAATATGTTTTGTGTTAATTCATTATCTAAATAAACATACTGGTGGCTAATAACATATACAGAGTAGAAAAAAAATGTTAAAACAATATTAAAAAAAAAAAAACATTTGTTTTCTATCAGTGCATGGCAGAATGAAATATTAAAAAAAAATATTCCTCGACTCAAAAACGATTGGTTGTTATAAGTTTGACGTGCGTGTGTGTGTCTGTGTCATCGTAACTCACGAACGGATGAACTGATTTTAATTATTTAGTCATCTTTGTATTTTAAACTAATACATATATTTATTACTAGCTTAATAACTAGGTGTCACCCGCGACTTTGTCCGCGTGAAATAAAAAAAAAACTTAATTAGTTCCTGGCAATTATTCGAATTTTTTAAGACCACGATAAGATAAATCCGGTGACAAACAAATAACAAACAGTAATTGATTTTTATTTATATTTTGTATGAATTTAAGAAGCGTTTTACATAATATAATATTCTGAAGCTAATATACAATAATAATAATAATGAAGCCTTTATTGCTGAAGATAATTAGTTTTACAGTCTTTTATACATTTTTTTTGTTTTTTTTTTACATCAACAGTAAATAATCTTGATTATCAAAAAAAAATAGTTTTGAACCGGCGATTGCTATCTTTAATTTACAGCTTGTCCTAGGACAAAGGCCTCCTCTAAAGATTTCCATTTCTGTCTATCCCTGGCTTCTCAATTAAAGAAGCTAATAACTATAAGTAAATAAGTTAATAAAGGCAGATAAGTAATCCATTAGTGTACAAATCTGCTTGTAATCTGGAAAGCTCCTATAATAGCGGATTAGTGAAGGAGATAAGAGCTAACTCAATACGAGTAGGTACATGTACCACAACAGTAAATAGGAATTAATGTTGCGCATACTATTAAGAACACTCATCTTGATCTTATACTTCGCTAAATCTATAATTTGTCAGAAATATATATATATGTATATATATATATATATATTTATTTTACTTGTATTAAAAAAAGTGTCTTGACAGACGGACGGACAACAAAGTGATAAGGGTTCCGTTTTTTTTTCTATGAGGTACGGAACCCTAAAAAGGAAATTTCTATGTATATAATATAAGTGTCGAATATTTACTGGATTTGGAAAGTACCACAGTGTAGCAAAATAAAAAAAATCCTGTCCAAATAAAAAAATATTCTGCTTGAAAAAATAAAAAACTCACTTATTTTTTTAAATTTTTTACTAATAATATATAAGGTTATTAGTTTAATCTTTATTACTTGTAATAAAAACTTTTTCTTTCTATTGGTATTTCTGCAGGTTTTTGGTCAGAAGTCTAAGTTATCATTGACTTACGACAGGTCTTCTAAGTTGTTCTTATTCGGGACCTAATTCTGATAGAATGTCACCTTTTTATGCTTAAACTTTTTCGTAAATTTTACTAGTTATTGCTTTACGACAAAGAATAAATATTTACAATTTTTTCATTATTTTTACGAGATATAAATTTGATAAATGTAAACATAGAAGTTATTAGTTTTTACTACTATATAAAATGTATCTGTAAGTTTATCCATAAATTCAAATTTCCATCGTCTCTTCTCTATGCCCTCATTTATAAGTCGTCAAAGCAACCGTACCATAAAGCACCGACCGCTTAACTCCTTAAATGAACGCGTAAACATTTTACGAGGATTTCGTTCTTGTCTACATTTAGACCTGAGTTTCACGATTTATTATCTACTTTAAATATTGATTATTTACTAGAACTTTTGGTAAGCAGAATTATTAGTTACTAAGCGCTTTGCTTATAAGGCTGTTTTTAATACTTAGGCTCGTTCTACACAAGGTAATGTAAATGGTCGAAAACTGACGATTTAATTCTCCAAGCAACTTACGCATTTCTATCTGTTTTTTTTTTTAATTTTTATAACAAGGCGGCAAACGAGCAGCGGGAACATCGAGATGTTCAACGACGCCCATGAACATCAGCAATACCAGAGGAACCGCAGATGCTTTGCCGGCCTTTGAGAAGGTGATCTGTTACCCCAAAGACAGTGGCTCGCAACCTGTGTGTGAATTGTCATGAGGAAAGTCGCCGCAATTCAAGATGGCGGACCAAATCAATACAGTTGACATGATGTCGCCAGTGTTGGATAGACGACTCGCGTCGCCGATCCAACGTTGTCGACATGCATGCAATCATGCAACCATACAATATTAGCTTCCACGATTTACGTTGTCTAGTGTACAAAAGACGTAAGAGTAACTTAGCTTATTTCTCATAGTACGAAATTTTATTACTTCGATACACATTAATTAGTATTATTATTTCTAAGTTAACGTTATCCTAATAACAAACAATAGGGTATTATAACATAGTTTGGGACATTTAACGAGTCTTAGGCGAAACTTTTCACACGCCATTACTCCCGCGGCCCTCGTTCGTCTAATGAATTGTTTTGCCGCCAAACATAATGTCTATAGAGTAAACATTGTACAGTATACATACTTACTATATTATTTATATAATTAAAATTTAATAAATTGGATTATGCCGTTAGAAATGACGTCTTATGTATTTTTACTTAAATACGTAAGAGAATTAAGTCAATATTAGTGCATTGTTTAGAAGAAAAGGTGCTAATAATACTTTCGATGTTAATTAAATTTAAAATATTTTTTTGTATATTCATTTTATGAATTTTACTTTTGTTACATATTTTATTTTTTAAAGCTACTTATGAAAACTTGATCCGATGTAATTTGTTAATGCACAACAAGACTAAGAAATTTAATAAATTATTACCTAATATTAGTTTTTCAATTTATGAAAGTGAAAAAACAAAGCTAATTTTGTTATTAACAAATTTCATAACTATTTGTAGGTTTTATACGTAAGTTATAAAATAAATCTCTGTTTGTTATTACTCTATGGTTCAGTTACTCGTCAGCGTCACAGGGTGCGGACGGTTCAATTCTTAAAATGAACGCGAAAACATTTTATGGTCATTTTGTTCGAGTTTAAACTTCAACCAGCGCCTTGCATGATTTATTAGCAACAGTCAAGTCACAGCACTATTCTCACGAACTTCACTCTTTACATTGTTTACTGGGGGGGTATTTTGACCTTTTTCAGCATAAATATTAAAAAGACTCGTCTCTAATCACTTAAAGTCAATGAGAATATACAAGTATAAACACAAAGCAGTACTTTTAATATAATTTTATGTTCTACTAGCTGTAGACCGCGACTCCATCCGCTCGGAATTAAAAAAAAATAATTAGTAGCCTATCTTAAAAGGGTCACCATATTATGATAAATAAGACCCATTGACTTAAAAGAAGAAATTTTCTTGATGGAGAAAATATTGTTAAAAAATTACTCTTTCTTCACATCTGCTTAAAGTCCTAAATACTGATCGCAGATAAAGCCTAAAGAAAAAAAAATAGTAACCCATGTGAGTAGGGTAGGCTCCGAGCCCCTCAGTGTGGACGTATAGTGAGCTGATGATGATAAGCACAGAAACAGTAAGTGCGTAACAAAAGTGGTTTAAGAAAACTATAGATAGAGGCTTAATTTAAATCAAATCAAAATATTCTGTTTGATATAAAGCTGGGATTTTATAATTTATTCAATTAACGTAAATTCAGATTATGATGCAACAAAAATGCAATGATCGGTGGCTATGAAAGGGTAATTAGTACTTCGGGGACTGATTATTGTTACAGGACATAACAGTTTAATTTTCATTATGAAAATTGATAACGTGGTCATAATGTTTAATACTTTACCAATAAATTTTGATAGTAATTAAATTTTTGATAACTTTTCCGACTTTCAATTTTTAGATATTATTTGTTAGAATTCTTTGGCACGAATGACGTGCTTTCATTACAAAGTCAAGTGTCAGAATGAATAGTGAGGGGACATAAATGTCGATATTTTAGTTAGGCTAGTGTTGGGTCAATATACTGCGACATTTCCGAATTTTCTTTTTGACAGAATGGAGTAGGCAGATGTAGTAATTGATATTTACTTATTAATGTATTAATTTTCAAATGAACTAGTTAATTGTTAAAACAAGTATTTAGGAAAAAAGCCGAAAAAGGAGACACGAGAGAGGACGAAACCTATTAATTCAATGTGACTTGTTTTTTTTCAGAAATAAAAAAATAAATATAGATAAGAATGAGACAGAAGAGAGATACTTTTTTTTATAATGTGAACAGCGACCTTATAGTTCTTAATTAAAAGGAAACAATACAAGAGAAATTTGTAAAATTGTAAACGCTCGCGTGAACTAGAGTTCGTTGGCGCAAATAAACTTCTATCCATGCCATACTCCTAGGGTAGTTAACTATAGACTGGCCTTTTAAAATAAAACAGTTTTTTTTTATCTATTAAAGGTACATCTTAAGTGGGTTAAAAAATGTTGACAAAAGACGATAATTTATGTTAGTCGTTTCCAATGCATTAACTTTGCGTGGAAATTTTTGTTGAAGAGCTTCTTAATACCAAGGTAATCAAAATAATTAATTTTATATTTATTTTTGACGCCAAAGTAACCCTTTATACCATTGGTTCCCAAATTTTTTTTGTCTATTGCCCACTTTGAGAATAAATATTTTTTTAACGCCCCCATATTTTCACATATTTAAAAACCACTATAACTTCAAATTAAATTAATTAATTATTGTGACCTATATATGTATATTAACGGAGAATTCTAAACGAAACTTTTACTATTACCAGCAACTTGAGACCTGCAGCGCCCACAAGGGGGGGGGGGGGTATCGCCCACTTTTGGAAAGACTGCCTTATAATTATTATTTGTGACGATCGGTATTTTTATTGTAAAATCCGTACAGTGCTTTTTCTGATATAAAATTACTCTGTGCATGATAATATTTGCTAGTAAAACAATTCATTAGGTGAATGAGTGGCGTGGGATTAATGGCGTATGAAAACTTTTACTAATAAATATATCGTGCTGTGTCGCGTACTGTTTCGTATCGTGATTTATAACTGCAGATGTTTTGTTCAAACTTTTACTACTATAAGAAATTAATTTGACTTTGTCTCTAGCGCATTCTGCATATTACTTTTACAATGAAATAAATAATTTAATATTAAAATTTTACATGTAGGTGTCAGATTTTTATTACGTACTAGCTGGACCCGCGTACAGCGTCGCTGGCTCAAGGTCAAGCACTTGAGTTGCGATATGCAGGTCCTTGGTTCGAATCCCGCCATGTACCAATGTGTTTTTTCGATATTCGATTGACATATGTGCATTTATCCGACGTTCTTACGGTGAAGGAAAACATCGTGATGCAACCAGCACATATCTGAGAAGAAATTTAAACATGTGTGAAGTCAACCAACCCGCACTGGGCCAGCGTGGTCGACTATGGGTCTCCTAACTAAGGGTAGGCTCCGAGTCCCTCGGTGGGGGCGTAAAGTGAGCTGATGATGATGATGTCCCGCAAATTCTTTCCCGTGGTTATCCGAAACACTATCGGGATTATCATTTGATAGCATTTTTCTTCGCTACTATTGGACGTAGCGTAATATTATACAACCTAAAGCCTTCCTCTATAAATGGACTATCCAACAAAAAAATAATTTTTCAGATCGGACCTGTAGTTCCTGAGATTAACGCGTATAAACAAACAAACTCTTCCGCTTTATAATATTAGTATAAATGATCATTATAAGAGAAATAGAAGAATTTAGAAGATTAAAAAATGTTTCAATATCAAGATTTCATTATCAGTAACATAAATGCACTGATCTCTATTAATGGATAGGTCAATGCTTGCTCGTGCCGACTTAAATGTGCCTGACAGTTTTCTATTTCTATTATTAGTTCGAATTACTACCGTTATCAATCGCAACCGACAGCGCCAACATGTCGAAGACCAAAAAGGCACAAAATAACATGATTTATAGCCTGTCTATGTATACAGGTGAGTGCATGCGATACAAAATTGTTTCTTATTAAAAGGAAAATTCAATTTTCAAGTGCAATTTAAATTACGATTGCCATGACAATTGATGTTAAATTAAAATTGAAGTGAACAAGACAAAGGACTTGTATAAAGGTAGCTTCAAACAGCAAATCGTTATAGCTGCAGCGAGCGGAAGCTTTTAACTGTACATTTTAAACTTAGTTAAATTCGTGTTAGTAATCATTTTGTTTATTAAATAATTCAAACTTTCATAAAACATTATATTTAACTAATATATAAACGGCTATATGTATATTGGTCCGGTGTCGGAATCCCTGATTGGCTCGAAACTAGTCGGTGCCGACACCTGACAATACAAAAATAATAATTGCAACAAAAAAATATTTTAGGTTTTTTTGAGACGTAGACCTTTAGTAGTATTTGATGAACATCCTATCAAACTTTAATCACAGTCTCTGCAGTTTAAGATTACATAGAGGACAAACATACAAACACTCATATATTGAAATAGATCAAGAGATAAAATCTTAGGAATAAATAAAGTAGATTGAAAACTTAAGTACGGGGCAAAGTAAAAAATATAAACGAGTTCTTATTTATTTTTTGAGTTGGATCCCTTTCTTTCATCAGGGATCATGAGTTAAATCTCTAAAACACTTGAGTGGAGCTCGTTAGGCAACATCAAAAGAGTTAGTAGCTTCCCTTTTAAATGAAAATCCTAATGTCGGGGGAAGATGCATTTGCAACTCTTTTGTTTACAACTTAATTCCATATTCTTCGGGCTTATAGTTTTTTTATACCTTCATTTGTCATACGAAACAAATTGTATTAAAATTTAAAAATAGAACGTAGAAATGTTTTTTTTTTTAATAGTAATATATATTTTATTATTTCATTAAATTTATAATGCAATTATTTATGATTTCTTACAGTTAATTTGAATCGAAATGAGGAGATACGAAATTTAAAAAAAAAAACCACGAAAAACTTTTTTCACATTTTTTCTTCGAAAAATTTGTAAAAAAACAGCGACATTAATCGTTTGATTGATGTAAGAAGTTTGTTTATAATATTTATAATCGCGATTTTCGCTAAAATAGCGAAATGACTGCTGCCAATAAACATCTACGTTTGTAGACGCGTTGCCTACCATTAATCAACAGAGGAGGGCACGCGGGAAAAGATATTTCCAATACAAATGCGTCCCAAATCTACTTCCCTTCCTCACCTTTGTCGTATAAGGAAAGGATGGGAAGCGAACTAAATTCTAGTTAACTAATATATTTATTGCTAATGTTTAAATTACAGGCCAAAGAGCGATTTACAAAAAATATCACTTTATTATATTTGTTTATTAAGACTTCGGTACGTATCCGTGATGTAAATAATTTTCCGTATCTAATCCTCTATGAGAGATAATCCTTTGTAATAAGATTATGTCTGATTAATTTGTATTGAGGTAGCAATTATTTAGCCTGAAAGAAGTAATGAGGTTTAAATTGATTGAATTATGGGATATTATGGAAGCGAGAAATTATTTTGTCTCATAGTTACTGATCTGGTACTAAATTTTACTGTCTTGTAGATATATTTGTCTGAAAACTTGATGTTTAAATCGAAGGCTAGTGCAGTTTTTTTTTAAATAAAATAACAACACTGTCCGCGCAGAATTCAAAAATAACTTAATAAGTAGCATGTTGTTCTTCAAGACTATATTCTACATTTATGCCATTTTAACAGTGGTAGAGCCCGCTTTAACATCTTCGCACGAATTGGCCCGGCTCGCCCGGTGAAACACCACGACCACACAGAAGACAGGCGTGAATTGGAAGCAATTCCGCGTTTCGTCCGATGAGTGTGCGTCCCGGAGGCCTACTTTAGTCCTCTTTCCCTTTCCACACTTTTTCTTATAGAAAATATTTTTTTTTCTGTGCATCCTCTCCTCCGTCGATTAAAGGTAGGCAACGCATATGCAATTGCGTATGTCTATGGGCAACGGGCACTTCGCTATTTCAGCGATTTAAGGTGGCCGCTCGCTCGTTTGCCACCTTATGATATAAAAAAAATGCCAAATCAAGATCCGTTGAGTCGTTCCAGAGATATATTAACTTTCGCATTTATAATATTAGTAAGATAACTTAATATTATATATCTAGTAAATAATGTAATTATTAGAATTAAACCATGATTGTAAAATAAAATTAAGACAGAGCAGAACATATAAAAATTATAGACGAATTAATAACCGCCTTTTATTAGTGCAAAAAACAGTAGAAATAATATCAAATTCCTGCATTATAAACGATATGAAGTTGAAGTGTTCCGCGGCCATTTTCCGAATTCTCTCCAGCATGTAAGAGTACATTTGTTTCTCTTCAAAGTTAGTACGGTACCAAGAGGCGCCGGCCGCTGCCGTTCAACTCTTAAAATAACAAACGCAAGCATTTTACGAGCAATAAGATTTACGAGCATTGTTTCAGTTGTCGTGACCGTGACTCGTGACTCGTGACTCGTAGTATTCACAATTTTGATTTATACTCATAAGTTTGTTCCATCTTTCAAAGTATTCGTAAATATTAAGTAGATTATCTAACAAAAGATTCCTTTAGTCGGCGTTAATAAATCTGGAATTTAAGTATTTTTGCAATATAAAATAAAAAATCTAACTTAATTTATTGATGTGGTTATAAAAAGAATATTCTGACATAATAAAATGTCACAAAGAAAAAGACAAAATAAAATGTCCGTTGTCGCTGTTGTCGACAGATACGGAACTTTTTACATGTTTTTATTCATAATTGTTATATTTTTGAATTTAGAACTTTATTTTTTTTTCTAACTTTTTCTCTATATTTAAAAGTATCAGTTGTAAATGTATTATGTAACAGTGCGTGCTTTTTTCTTTATTTCTAATAATTCTATTTAATATTTTTATTTTATCTTTTTATTATATAACATAATATTCCAAAATTCATCTTAATCCTAACGCTCTTTCCATCCTTATATTTTCCGTCGTCTTTAGTCGCGCAGAACTGAAAAAAAATTAATTAGTAGCTATCTGTTCTTCCAGACTATGTTTTACATTCATTCAAATTTCATCAAGATCTGTTGAGCCGTTGCTCAGGTACCTTCAAACAAACATCCATCTAAACATTCGCATTTATAATATTAGTAATATTAAAAATTCCTAACAATATTATATCTCGTTAGCACGATGTTAAAATTGTCTCTTAATTAATTCTTTTATCTAGTGTTTTAAATTCATTAATTTTGTATTATTTAACTTTGAGTTTACTCATTCAAATGTTTACTTAATATCAATTTAATTATCTCATCGGTTTCACAATGTTATTATGTCGTTTTGTTGCATTTGTAAAATTTCTACATGAAACATGAACTATACCAATGTATTTGTTCTGATGTCCGATGTTTACGTTGTCTGTGGTGAAATGTTTACGTCGCCTAATATTTGTTTAACTCACAAATAATTGCTTTTCATACTAAACTGATATAAAAACGACTAAACACTCACGTATATTCGTCCGGTGGCACGAACGCGGCGGGAGTGAGCGACAGGCCGCGTCCGCGAAATAATACCAGTACCACTTTCCCTGATGAACGGCCCCCGATGGGCTCGAAACTAGTCGGTGCCGCCACCGGACGAATATAGTGAGTGTTTAGTCGTTTTTATATCAGTTTAGTATAATGTCTCACGAAAGTTTGAATAATGCTTTTCATACTATAATGTATTCGCTTTGAACTTACATAATTACGATTTAAATGCATTATTCTAAAATAAATGAAATAAAAAATGTTGTATGCATACATTAAGGAATTTATTTTCCGACCCAGTTTAAAATACATTTGAAACCCACAACGCAAGTTCGAATTACTTATTTACATGGGTCAGAAATTTTATTCTTTGACCTAATTTACCTTTATCAATTTTTATGTTGCCATGTTCTGTATATTATGTTTAAATTCCCCAAACAGAACAGCAAACATTGTTACCGTTCCACTAATTTGCAGCTTTGTGTTCCGCTTTTAATAAAGACTTAATTATAAGCAAAATTAGTTCGCGTTTGTAGCTCGCTCGGCTATGCGGAGTGAATTTCATTCGACGAGCCAAATATCAAAGCACATATTAAGCCTAATATTAAAACTTAATCATTGCTCATTTTTACATACTTATTTAATTAGTTAATCTGATAACAATTTTATTTAACTGCTTTTTATTGTTAGTTACAACGCCATGTGTTTTGAATTTAGCAAAGTATATACTAGCGGTCCCGCGACTCCGTCCGCGCGAAATTAAAAAAATATAATTAGTAGCCTATGTGTTCTTCCAGACTACTTCTATATGTATTCCAAATTTCATCAAGATCCGTTTAGCCGTTCTGGAGATACCTTCAAACAAACATCCATCCATCCAAATATTCGCATTTATAATATTAATAAGATTTTTCCACTGACTTTGCCTATATCCATGGGCGTCGGATCGTATAATTTAATGCACTCCATTGCTTATATGCCCCCTTCTATAAAAAAAAAAACGAAAATATGGAGTGGATTGGGTTTTTTTATTAAATTTAATTGTAATTTATTAAGGCTTAATTTTGTGTGGTCAGATTTTAGTATGTTTTAGTATGTATAGTAGAATATAAGTCACATAAACACGTTTAAAAAGATTATAAATGTTTAGTTTATCTGTTCAATTATATAACGGCTTTATTTAGTTGTTAACGATATTCGCAAATTCGTTGCATAAAAGCTTCAAATCGTATTGCGACCGCACATTTAGTTTGGTTGTTTCAATTATTTCACTGTTGAAATAGAAACTATTTAGGCCGTGCGAGACTCGCGGCCGCACCAAATAATTTCATGTAAATTATTGGTTCAATATAATTTTGTTCATTTAGAAATTTTATTAACAGTAGTAAATTTAACAAGTCTCAGAAGAAGATGTCATGAACAGAGCGAAGTGGAAGAGACGGATTGCAAGCTAGGCAAAGAGAGAGAGAGTAGTAAATTTAACAGTGGTAGAGCCCGCTTTAACATCTTCGCACGAATTGTACCGGCTCGCCCGGTGAAATACCACGACCACACAGAAGACAGGCGTCAAGTGGAAGCAATTCCGCGTTTCGTCTGATGAGTGTGCGTCCCGGAGGCCTAATTTAGTCCTCTCCCTTCCCACCCTTTTTCTTATAAGGAAAGGATGGGAAGTGGTAGTGGACTTTCCGGATGAGAGGATGCATGGGGAGGGAAAATATTCGGTAGATATTTTTGTGCTTGTTATTTTGAACCAGATCAAGAGACAAAGTGTTATGAGTAAGCTAACGCAGATGTTGGCTTCTTGAAGATGATTGGTTAAACCAATTGGTGTAACCTTAACCGTTTAGGAGCCTTCTTGAATTTCCTTATTAATTGAAGTTTGTGCAATGTTTGCAAGCAATTTACTCAGACCAAATTGGAAATTATACAGTTAATTTCCTTTGTTGATTCAACAAATCATAGCGTTTATGTTTCATGGATTTCTTCTCGTAATTTTGTAAACTGGTCTTAATGATAATTTTTATTTATTTCTATTAATATTTTAATTACCTAATTAAACGACTAGCGGTTGCTTGCGATTTTTTCGGCGTAGCATTTCGAAAGGAGATTAACGGATTTGACATAAACGTAGATTTACGGACAGACAGAGTAAAAAATTTATTATGTTATAAGCATCGCAAATACACCATGTTTACGAAATGAATTATTTTCGATATTACTTGCAGGAATTCATGCCAATATTATTTTTATTCTGCTCTGACAAAGTCGCGGGCGACAGCTAGTATCACAAAATAATTAGAGGAAATGATGTTATAGACATGGTTGTTGTTTCGAGTACGGTTCCCGGAAGTATGTCAAAGTATGTTAAGTTCTGTTTATAACTTTATAATGATTGTAGTTTGCCGAACTTGCGATGATAGTTACACGCGATAAGTTAAGAAAATAAAATGTAGTAAGGAAATGATGGGAAGGGAAACAGGGTAGGGGACACATAAGAAGGAGAAATATCCTCTTTTCATGCGTCTGCTCCTTTATCGATTAAATAAAGATAGCATATCTACAATTGCATAGACATCCGTCTATGGGTAACGATCGCTTCGCTATTTCGGCGAATCAAGATGGCGGCGTGGTCTATTTATTAAGTATCATATAAGGTATATTTATAAGGTTTGAATTAATACTGGAAACATTAATAAATCCAACAAATAAAAGGCAACGAATCCTAATTCAAGTACAGTCTCGTATAGCTACTTGCTCTTTTTCCAGATTATCCTTTTCAGCGGGACGCGAACCACTAATGCTCCTTTTCACCTTGCTAATGAACTCTTGCCGTATGATTTTAAAAAGCTCATGTGCTGAGCTTAAATGAAAAAATTAGGTCTGATACTGTAAGCTAAGCTTTAATGATTTGTGCTATAAAACTCCTATATTAATATTTATGTATTATTCAAAATGAATTGAAAATATTAATTACTTTGATATTAAAATTTAACATTTTAAATACACAGAGTATAAATCTTACTAATATTATAAATGACCAGCTGTCGCCCGCGACTCTGTCCGCGCGGAATTAAAAAAAAAACATAATTAGCAGTTTATGCGTTCCTTCATACTATGTTTTATATTGCCAAATTTCATCGAGAACCGTTCAGCAGTTCTGGAAATACCTTCAAAAAAACATCCATACATCCATCCAAACATTCGCATTTATAATATTAGTAAGATAGTATGAAGTTACTTGATTTTTGTTATTTTGATGAAATTTGGTATAGATGTCGAACTCTTATATACTCTACATTTCTTTTAATTCCGCACGGACGAAGTCTTGGACAAATTTAGTTTAATAACCCTCAAGTCTTTTAGATATGTTTATTACAATTTTTTATTAAATATCCTTTAATAAAAACATATCCAACGAACAAATTAAATGTCGTCTATTGACGTGTTGATTGACAAACCCAGTCGGGTGAATCGGGCGACGAAATTTAAAAAAAAAAAGGTAAAAAAAATTTTCGCGCGCAGTAAAACAAATATATGAAGCTAAAGTCAATTTGGATCATTGAAACATTTTTGTCGTAAAATTTACGCTTTTAAAAAACAATTTCACTAAAAGCAGATGTAACGGGTCGGAGTAATTGAGAACAGAATTTGCAAACAAATTCATGCGCAACTAGCGAATAATTGATTCCAATACGGTGTTGCTCCCCACCTGCGTCCCTCTGTATGTCTGTCTACTCATTTAATATTCAAAAGCTGTGTTCAAAAAACATTTTTTTTCTATTCTTAATATATTATTTAGTATTGCTTGATTATAGTTTTTTTATTTCACATAATTTTTTTATTGACACTAGCTGTCGCCCGCGACTCCGTCTCCGTGGTAAAGAAAAAACTAATTAGTAGACTAAGTGATCTTCCAGACTATGTTCTACATCTATGTCAAGTTACAGCGAGTTCTATACAGCAGATCTGGAGATACTTTAAAACAAATATCCATCTCAACATTCGCATTAATAATATTAGTAAGATGTTTACGTGGTTTTCTCATCAACGTAGTATTTTTCCTAAAAAGTTGGTAACAACTAGACTATCATAAATCTTTCGTCTCTCTTCCACATACCAAGTTATCGCGCTCATATCTTGTCTCCTGCAGAGATTTTAATGCAGAGTGACGGGCGCGCGGGTCGGCGCGTAGGGTCTGTAAGGTTGTCCCCCGCACTGCTGCCCCGCCGTCGGTGCAGTAGTACCAAACATATTCGAAAAGGTACCATAAGAAAAATAAATCAATATTAAATTTTAAAAAAGAACACAAAAAAATTATAGCACCTTGTACAAAAAATAACATTGATATTCAACAAATAAAAAAAAGGCTAATCTAAATTCCAAGTGGTTTCATTACTCGGTAGCTTAAGTTTCGCACCGACAGCAAAACAAAGCCGAACATTAGTCGAAGTGTAATCGAGTCACCGCTTGAGCCATTAATTAATTAGCTTAAGTAAACTTACGTCCTCGCAGCGGACCCGGACCCGGACCGCACACAATCACTTGATAATGATTTACGGATCTTACTTGCACTACTGTGAAATTATTAGATGAATTGTTCTCCTCTTCAAAGTTATGGCTTTAATAAATTGTATAGTTTCAAATGAATAGCGAAGTACAAGTTAAAAATTCTAATATCAAGGTGAAGAAAAACATCGTGATGCAACCTACATGTGAGAAGAAAGTCAAAGATATGTGTGAAGTCACCCCGTATTTTGCCAGCGTGGTTGACTATGGCCTAGTCATCCCTAACTTAGGGGAAGTTACGAGCCCTTAGTGGTGACGTATAGTTTGCTAATGTTACCTTTGAAATAATACTTGAGTTGGTGACGTCACTACAACGGACTTAGAGTGTAAAAAATATCAACATCAGCCTGTATCTGTCTCCTACTTTAAATAAAACATAAAAAAGTTTATGCCGACAAATTAAGCCGCTGTATAACAAGGTTAATTAGAAATATAAAAAGGTTAAAAGTACACGAAATTTCTTACGGTGGAAGCATTTTTTGCTATTCAAATATCCCAAGGACTTGACTCATTCAAAAGTTTCAAGGAATTAAAATTACAAATCGCATTTAACAAATAATTCTCAGGAATAATTTAATAGATTTTTTAAGTAAGTTTTCAAACGTTTACTAAAGAAGATTTAGCTCAAAGCAAATCCATTGTAAAAGTCTGTATGTGAAGGAAGCCGCGATGTTTGAAACTTCAAATTTTTCATAAAACACGTATCAACGTATTCGTCAAAGTTTCTCCTTCACTTCAAAGAAGAAGTTTCAAATGCTCGCGTACCTTACACTGTTCATCGTTAAAGTTAAAACGAAATACGTAAAGTCTTTTTAAAATTTATAACTTTGTAGCTGCAAGAATTACCCATGTAATTATTAACACTTTTACGAGTCATCATCAGCTCACTATACTTTCCCACTGAGGAACTCGGAGCACTCCGCTACAGACCGCTGAGGTGAAAGGACGTGTCCGCTCGCCTCACTTCTGTCGCACCGCCCAACAATTCGTTGAGCAATCCGCACCTGCGCGCGCCGTAAAAGGTGCCGCCATCCTTTGTTC
>NW_013532534.1:5880778-5888161 GCF_000836235.2 Papilio xuthus | reverse complement strand
AAAAAAAAAAAAAAAGAACTCGGAGCCTACCCTAAGTTAGAGGTGACTAGGCCATAGTCAACCACGCTGGCCAAGTGCGGGTTGGTTGACTTCACATATATCTTTGAATTTCTTCTCAGATATGTGCAGGTTGCATCACGATGTTTTCCTTCACCGAAAGAACGTCAGATAAATGTACATATGTAAATCGTAAATCGAAAAACACATTGGTACGTGGCGGGATTCGAACCCAGGACCTGTAGATTGCAAGTGAAGTGCTTGACCCCTGAGCCACCGACGTTCTCTTTTACGAGTACATGTGAGAAATTTTAACTACTATAACTTTTTGAAGATTTCCCGTGACCTTTTGAGACCAAAATTACGTTTAAAACATATTGCTATCTCTGTTTTCTCAAAGATAATGACAGGGATGACGATATGTTTTATACAGAGATTTTGTTCTCAGAAACAAAAGGGTAAATAGGGCTTATTAGAAGTAGGAATGGTTTAAGCATTTTTGTATTGAAAATCCTTAGCAACGATTCTCTGAGTAATTAAAAATTACTTGTTGTTTTTTAAAAGCAAGCATAATTTATAAAAGCAGTAATTAGTACCTTGCAGATGTAAAGGAATTAAATAGCTCTACTAATTTCCTAATTCAGATTTAGCTTTTAATGAAACAGAACGCCACGGAAAATTAGCCTCGCTTTTGTTACCTAAATACGTTAAGTGAATTTCATTTACTAAACTGCATTTAGAATTTTGAATTACAGCCTAGGATTTACATGTGGTTAGATTTTCAAGAATCATTAACGGCTCTCTTCATATACTAACTAATTCACTAGCTGACGCCCGCGATTTCGTCTGTGCGGAATAAAAAAATGTGATTAGTAGCCTTTGTGGTCGTCCAGACGATGTTCTACATCTAGGCCAAATTTAATCGAGATTCATGAAGCCATTCTGGAGATACCTTCAAACAAACATCCATCTAAACATTCGCATTTATAATATTAGTAAGATTATGTACAAGTTTACCTACACGATTGGCCTTAGAGATATAAGATCTTACTTCTTACTAATCTTAGTAAATTTATAAATGCGAAGGTTTAGATGGATGGATGGATGTTTGCTTAATGGTATCTCCGGAACGGCTCAAAGGATCTTGATGAAATTTTGCACAGATGAAGATCATACTCTGGAAGAACACATAGGCTACTTAGAAAGTTTTTTTTTAATTTCGCGCGGACGGTGTCGCAAGTAACGGCTAGTATACAATATGTTTTCATAGATTTGTTCAATATTTGTCCATGGCAGGTGATTTCTTTATTAAATACGAGTCACTCCTACTAATACAAAAATGTATATCTCCTTACCTTCTATCCACTCCATCCGACGAAGAAACTTAAAACAAAAGCATCAAATTTCAAAGCAACAGATGTTAGGGACTGGCTTAATGAAATAAGGTACGGCCCGAGTTGACGGTGCGCTTATTTCGGGCACAAAGGATGGATATTTAATATCGGGGACTTTTTCACAAAAAAAAAATAATCTTGTTACCTTCTCGCTTGACGCTGCTTTAGTATGAAAATTTAGCTGTTTTATTAACATTGTTATATATTATTTAAAAGTCTTTGAACTTACTATTCAATCATCTTTCGAATCAGATTTTTATGGATGAAAAATTAGTAATGAAAATACATTTATAATGGAATATCAAGTAGATTCGTAACTGCGGTTAGTTAGGTACATTTTTATATTATAACTAGCTAAAGCCCCCGACTCCGTCTGCGCTGGATTAAAAAATACATAGTAGCCGCTTCTCAGATTTACTGGATATGCATATAAAATTTCATAAAAACATTCAAGCCGTTTCGGATGGCAATGGTAACTAAGATGACACAAAAATTTTATATATATATATAATATAGAAATCAATTCCTGTTCGTACTCTCGCTAAAACTCGAGAACGGTTGAACGGATTTATCTTATTTTGATCTTGAAATGTTCCTGGAGGTCTAGGGAAGGTTTAAAAGTTGAGAAAAATTCGAATAATTGCCGGGAAATAATTAATTTTTTTTCACGTGTACGGAGTCGCGGGCGACAGCTAGTAAGATAAAATAATGTTTAAGACTACTCAGTCTTGATTAGAGAAGATTTTTTATTATAAAAATTATGATTACTACGGTGTTTATATATTGCACTCATGTCAAATAAAGTAGACGAGTTCTTACATTTGTGGAATGAAATGGAACGTCTCATTTTCTCTGATAAGGTCGCAACGTAACATGTTGTTATACTTGTTTCGTTATTTTGTTCTTTTTGTAATATCGGAGCTATAGTCAATTTTATTTCGTCGTTATTTAAAATATGAAATAGTTATTTTGAAAAGAACTGGAATCTTGCAAAATTTGATATGATTTTTTTTATCTTTAATTTATTAAAAGTTCCAAAAGTCATTTTTAATCCTTAATCGAATATTGATGTGGGCGCTTCAATCAAGCTTTGAAAAATAATTATCTGGCGACAGGTTGACGAGGGTCACTTTTACTAATAAATTAGATATTAAAATTCCCATTTTCCTCCGGCTATTGATTTGAAGCTAAATTGTTTAAGCGGTTCGATGAATTCAATTACAACATTCAGAAAATAGACCAACCTCGTCGTACACCTGATTGAGTCAACACAACACGACATATTAAAGATTATATTTGGCACGTCGAGTACAATGACATTTCTTTGAACGACGTGCCAACTTAATCTTATGTATAAAATTCTCGTGTCACAATTTTCATTCCCAAACTCCTCTGAAACGGCTTGACCGATTCTCATGAAATTTTGTGAATATATTGAGTAGGTCTGAGAATCGGCCAACATCTATTTTTCATCCCCCTAAATGTTAAGGGTAGTCCCACCCCTATTTTTTTTATTTTTTAGACAAACACGCGGACGGAGTCGCGGGCGACAGCTAGTATAGTCTAACAATTAGTCATCTGCAAGCATTTAATCTTCATCTTCTAACTGTGGGTTTCTGAAATCAAAATCTCTGCTTAAAACATATCGTCACGCCTGTCATTGACATTTGACAAAACATACATAAAACAATTTGTGGGATGAACGGGGATTTTGGTATCAGAAATCTACGGTAAGTTATATAAATTAGTGTCTTACAGATTTTAGAAACGTCTTATATTAATTGATATAAAAAATTGTTTCAAAGGTTTCTGGTTCCATTTTATATTTATTTTTAAATGTATTTCCTTATTTAATGCTGGAACTAGCCATCGTAATAAGAATAAGCTGAATTCATTTCGCTGCTTAACGGAAATTACTTGCTCCACGGCACCGGCGTCTATTACTGAGCCATCCATTTTCTTAACAGGATATTGGCAAAGAGATTGTACAGAAATCTTCAGATAACAATTTCATATATTTCCAATAAAATCTTATCAAACTATAATAAGTTATTTGAATATCAGGACTAGAGGTAAGAGTCGCTGATATATTGAACGCGCGAAAGGCAAATCTTCACCTTTATGTTATTAACATACAACTACGAACTCGGTCCGCACGGGATTAAAAAAAAGCCTCATCAGTCAATGTGTTCTTCCAGACTATGCTCTACATCCGTGTTAAATTTCAACGAGATCCATGATGTCATTCTGGAGATATCTTCTAACAAACATCCATCCAAACATTCGCATTTATACTCGTGCGCAGCTTTAACGATGGCTTAATGATGTCACGTGTTAAGTGGCCGTACTAATCAGACGTGGTCGGTGTTAGCGAGAAGTTAGACTAATAACATGTGTTTGATTGCTAAATACATGTTATATATGTTTATTGCTTTTCTTTATTTTAACTCTATGTAGCTTTTTTATTTTATAAAATTACTTCGTTCTTCCAGACTATGCTCTATATTTTAACAGTGGTAGAGCCCGCTTTAACATCTTCGCACGAATTGGCCTGGCTCGCCCGGTGAAATACCACGACCACACAGAAGACAAGCGTCAAGTGGAAGCAATTCCGCGTTTCGTCTGATGAGTGTGCGTCCCGGAGGCCTAATTTAGTCCTCTTTCCCTTCCCACCCCTTTTTTATAAGGAAAGGATGGGAAGTGGAAGTGGACTTTCCGGATGAGAGGATGCATGGGAAAGGAAGATATTTGCTTTCTGTGCATCCTCTCCTCTGTAGATTAAAGGTAGGCAAGGCATATGCAATTGCGTATGTCTATGGGTAACGGTCAGGGGTTTAGGTGGCCGCTTGCTCGTTTGCCACCTTATGATATAAAAAAAAATGATACCTTCAAATAAATATCCATCCATTCATTCATACATCTAAGCATTCACATTTAATATTAAGATTTTATTAATATATTACATTTATTTCTATCTCATAGTAGTAAGATCACATAGTGAGAATTTTCTTCGATGTTTTTCTTAAGAATATTCTCGCCACAAAATGGAACTTAAAGTGAGTAATAAATTGAATTTAGAATGTGTCGAATACAAAGGCGACCCTTTTCAGTATCTCCCCTGCCGCGGTGCAATATTTTATGGAAATATTTTTAAAACAACATTCGATGCATGTATTTTTATATTTGTTTATACAACATTTTTGTCCGGGATTTCCACTGTAAAGCAATGCGTTACATAGTGTCATCTCTGTCATTCTCTTTGAATAAATAAAGATGACTATATTTTTGTTTGTGTATTTAAGTCAAAACTAACAAGATGATTTAAAAAATGAGTTTTTTTTATTATTGACAGCCATGACTTTCATCTTCATTTTATCAAATAAAAGTTCAGAAAGTTTATATAAAAGTTTCATCAACTAATGGAACGGAAAAACTGAATAAGCCAATATGCTTACACGAGTAAAGTTAGAAATCTGTAACTTCAGCAATGAGCCAAATGTGCCGCTCATTCGTACACTTTCAATAAGACGGCTGATGTTAATAAACACGAAGCTGACATCTCAAGGTTTACTCATTTCACAAGTTCTTTCGTTTGTCTTTTGTTATTATGAGTAGTGCTCAAAGTGACTTTTATACATGGACAGGCTATAAACCGGATAATTTTGTGCCTATTTGATTTCCGCCATTTTGGCGCTGACTGTTGCGGGTTGCGGTGGTGAGGATGCGAACTAATAAGATAGAACAACTGACACGAACTTCAACTGGCGCGTTTAAGTAGGAACGAAAATAAAGCTGTTATTTCCATAAGACCCATACATTTATAGAGATTACTGACACCAAATAAAGGTTATTAAGTTAGTGTTTTTACGTAACTTTTACTGCCGACATACCCGTATAAGAAAATATTGTTATCTCTATTTTGTCAAGGAGAATGAACGGGATGACTATATATTTTTACGTAACCGTTTCGGAGGTGGAACTTCAATCTTATATTTTGGTACGGTTTGGTTTTAGACGCGATAGTATTTTGGTTACATAAGTATCAATGTTACTCTATATGTTTTTAATATTTTTTCTCTATTGTATTGTAAAAAAAAAAGTTTTAAAGCGTTGCATATGCGCCAGTTACGTAATATTTTTTACTATACGCGTCTGGAACTCTTTTGCTATTTTTCTATTATGTTAAGTTTCTCGGCTGTGGTAGTGACAGGTTATTTAGAAAACCATTAGCGCTAGATAAATTTTAATAAAGCAATTCTAGTCTCCGGTTATTTGTGGGATAAAGAACAAAGGATTTCTTTCCGTAAAACCTTCGCAGAACAGTTTATTTAGCGTTAGAAAATAATTTCAAAAAGGTATGATAAATAAATAAAAATCAAAATATCATATTTTTCTTTGACGATTTTTTTTTGTTTTGGAGTTAAGTCTTCAAATAGCCCAGTCATCTACGGGAAAGACACGGTTAGGTTATTTGTGCATTGACTAAAACCCTCAGTGGTCATTCTCTAGTTCAACTGATCCTGGGGTTTCCAAAGGAACGCACCGGTACAGTTTTTTTTACCTAGACTCGGACATCAGACCTAAAATGTGGTCATACTTTATGCAACATATTTATTAAGTACGATAGTGACCTTGAAAATTAAAATCCACTGTAAAAGAATTAAAAAAAGTTGTTAAATTCTTTTGCAAGATTTTGGTAGAGATTAAAATGTAGTGACCGCGTCTGAGCAGGCGAGGCGACCCTCGTCACATTGCTAGAATATAATTATTTATTGCGGCTTAATTTCTACGTCCAAAGCTTTAATTAAGAGAAATTCTCGCCGTGGATAGATAATTTCGGTATAGCAGTAGGTATTATTTTAATTGGCAATATTAAGGTGTTAATTTCATCACGATAGCAGATTTTAATGATTCAATATAACAGAATTATTTATTATTGTGGTGTTGGAAATAATATTTACTGAAAAACAAAAATCATGTTTTATATATTACTAGCTATCGCCCGCGATTCCATCCGCGCGGAATAAAAAAACTTAGTAGCCTATGTGTTCTTCAAGTTTATTTCTACATCTATGCCAAATTTCAGTGAGATCCATGGAGCCGTTCTAGAGATACCTTTTAACAAACATCCATCTATTCATCTAAGCATTCGCACATATAATACGTTCGAAAATTCAAAAACTTTAGGTGTTAATTTTAAGTTAAAGTTACAAGTTATCAATGTTTAGTAAAGTAAACAGTTTGCTTTCAAAACTTATTAATGTAAATCTCTACGTACTCACTTCACAAAGTATTGAAACTATTTCCTAACATATTCTAACTTAACCGACGTTTGTATAATATCAAACGGCTAAGTTACAACCAATTAATTGTCGAGAAGCTCGTTTGATACAAACTTGAATTGTATTTATTATATTTCATTTAACATCTGTTATATCTGCCTCAGAGATTTCTACAATAAACATTTAACTCGTATAAAAACGGCTAAACACTCACGTATATTCGTCCGATGACGGCACCGACTAGTTTCGACCCTAACGGGTGGCCCTTAATCAGGAAACTTGAACAGTGGAACTACTTCCACTAAGTGGATAGCCGCACGACCCTGACATTTTTAAGCGGTTGCGCCATATCTGTCTTCATACGAACACAGTGGTGCGGCTAAGTGCGAAGTGGAAATAGGTAGTAAGAAAACAATTTTTAGAGACAGTCCACACAATCATGGGTGAAGAAATATTTTAGATGGAACTCATCTCGGACACAAACAACGTTCCCACAATTAATGCTAAGCTTTGAAACTATGTGAGATGGGTCTAATGGAATTAAGTTGGGGAATGTCTTGTCGGATTGTTTTCATATCTCGCATGTCTTAAACTTGTCGTAGCATCTCTAAGGGATTGGATTTATTTGATATCGTCATATTGAAATGGATACTCAAATAACTTACACATTTTGTGTAGAACAAATTAATATTTGTTGGATGTAATCGTCC
>NW_013532534.1:5721836-5879719 GCF_000836235.2 Papilio xuthus | reverse complement strand
ATAATCTTCCATATTCAAATTATAATATATTCAATAAATAGAATTATCCAGAAAATTTGATAGTTTTAAAGATAAACAGACTATACCGGGGATTGGGGACACTGAGACATGATCCCTATTAGTGTCAACGGACGTCACGAAAAGCTTATTGGAAGTTTGAACAAGGGACGTAAGGGTCACTACAACTTTGAAAAGTGATATAGAGTAGGTCATTGTGTTATACACTTGAAACATATTATAATTTAATTTTGCTACAATTGACCAAATCTTATATCTTTAAATGAGCGATTCTTGTATATATATATATAATTGGAATCTCGGAATCGGCTCCTACGATTTTCATATAATTTAGTATATAAGGGGTTTCGGGGGCGATAAATCGATGTAGCTAGGAATCATTTTTAAAAAATATCATTTTATTTGTGTTTTATCGATAATCAACTTAAACATAAACTTAACTTTTTATTAGCAATATAATTTACAAAAAACACAATTAAAAAAAAATACCGAGTAAAGCTCGGTCGTCTAGATTTTGTACCTTTATCCGACGTTCTTACGGTGAAGGTAAACATCGTGATGCAACCTGCACATATCAGAGAAGAAATTCAAAGATATGTGTGAAGTCAACCAACCCGCACTTGGCCAGCGTGGTTGACTATGGCCTATTCACCCTTAACTTAGGGTAGGCTCCGAGCCCCTCGGTGGGGACGTGTAGTGTGCTGATGATGTTGTTTTAAAATTTCCTAAATGTATATTATCATAATTGTACACTGGCCGCAGTAATTTTACACGAACACGAAACTGAACAATAGTTAATTAAAATTCAATCTCATGTCATTTATTAGGGACGCGTAATTAATAAAAGCTATGTTACATACAACGAGCAAAATGTTTTAAACGTGTAGTCGATTTTAATTTAATTATAAAATATATTTAGATGTTATTAATAATTACTTTTAATTTAACAGTGGTAGAGCCCGCTTTAACATGTTCGCACGAATTGGCCCGGCTCTCCCGGTGAAATACCACGACCACACAGAAGACAGGCGTCAAGTGGAAGCTATTCCGCGTTTCCTCGTAGGAAAAGATGGGGAGTGGAAGTGGACTTTCCGGATGAGAGGATGCAGAGAAATTATTTTTTCTTTCTGTGCATCCTCTCCTCCGTCGATTTAGGTAGGCAACGCATATGCAATTGCTTATGTCTATGGGCAACGGTCACTTCGCTATTTCAGCGATTTCAGGTGGCCGCTCGCTCGTTTGCCACCTTATACTATAAAAAAATTCCTTGTCATAGTTACTATTGGTACTATGGCAAATAATTACTGTATTAACCCAAAAATATTTTGTTTAGTCATTGTTAAGTTAAACATGTTTAACCCTTTGAACGCCGATGAAGGATATTATGGACGTCAAAGTGGTTAATTTTTACCACCATAAATATATTCCACCGTACTACTTACGGTATAATTCATTATTTATCGATAAAGAACTAATTTTGCAAGCTTAAGCATAATAATGTTTTCAATAGCCATGAGATGTCCGCCACGCCGAACTTTATAGTTACGGTATAAAAAGGTTGTTATAACATATATTTAAGCTATAATAAAATGTATTTGAGACATTGTCCAAGTTTATTAGTAACTTAATGTTTAGAGACATACCTATTATAAATAATTAATATAATTTAAGGAATTTCCAAATCTTACCAATATTATTAATGCGAATGTTAAGATGGATGTTTGTTAGAAGGTATCTCCATATCGATGAAATTTGGCATACATATAAAACATAGTCTGGAAGAACACATAAACACTAATTATGTTTTTTTTAATCCGCGCGGGCGAAGTCCCAGGTGACAGCTAGTCAAATAATTTCTTATATTATATTTTAGCTAAGAGTTGCTATAATTGGGACTAATTTTATAGAATGTATGTGCAAAGATTTCGTACATAAGTAGTAAAAACCGAGCTGCAAATATTAAAACAAATTTTTCATAGCAACAAGCTTTAAACGATATTACTATCCACTTGAAAACTTAAAATCACTGCGCTTTAAACTTTTACCTTCGTAAACTTTTTTTAAAGTTTAGACTATAAAAGTATATGTTTATAGAGGATCAAAGTTTTAACAGGCAATCTTCTAAGACACCATATCTTAGTTGTGAATTACTTACTAAAAAAAGTTCAAAGATTTATAAAAAGTAAATAACAACGTCGGACTTTAAAATCACGTTGCTTAGGCTAAATTTAATTAAATTGCTGCTCACCTGACAGTCGCCAATTTTTTTTAAATAAAATCGTAATCGTCTTTTGGCTAAATTTGTAAGTGCCTTTACATCTTACTTATTTTAAATTATGAATGGGAATATCTGGATGGATGGATGTTTGTTAGAAGGTGTCTCTAGAACTAAGTTAGTTTTGTTTATAATTCCGCGCGAGCGGAGTGGCAAACAACAGCCAGTTATTACATAAAATTCTTGGAACGAGTCAATTTATTAGTAAGTCAGCAAAAGGACGACATTTTCGCGTACTGTTCAAAATAACTCGTAATTTATTTCCTGTTAACGCTCGCTCGCTTTAAGGCAATTGAAAATAAAATATTTTCAATTTTATACAAAATACAACATTCACTGGAATTTCTTGATTACAAATTTATTAATTTTCAGCATGAAAAGGTGATTAGTGTGCGATAATATTTTAATTATTATAAATATGGATATAGATATCCATATCCATTCTTAAAAGTACCCAACGATCCAATGATATACCCAGTTATACACGTAAGGACGTTTGCCTCAGTGCGGCGTGTAACAAACATAAATGGAATGAAAGGAATAAATGGTCCGTGAATTTAAACAGTTGATTGCAGCGTATGCAGTATTAACCCATTACCGATTTATTATTACAATACTGCGAAGCGTTTGTGGGATTTATTACTACGTATTTTATTTATTTTTTATTTTATAGTATTTTCATAAGGGACTTTTATACAGGTTTAAGAGTGGTGGAACCCGCTATAACATCTTCATATACATGCGAATGTTTAGATGGATGGTTGTTACAAGGTATCTCCAGAACGTCTACATGGATATCGCTGAAATTTGACAAAGACGTAGAACATAGTCTGGTGGAACTTAAGTATGTTTTTTATTAATTCCGCGCGGACAGAGTCGCGGTCGATAGCTAGTTTTCAATATATTTGTTTATGACAATTTTTATGTATAACAACGTAAAATTAACTCATTAGACAATGAATAATGATGAATATTAATATTTAGAGCAGTTTTATCCATTGTTCGAGACTCACTCGTAGTTATTTTGTTGCTTGCAACTTAAAATTAAACTGTCAAGCCTGAACCTTGACGTGGGTGGAAAGCTTGAGCCAAATTAAATCTACGAGATTAAATTTAAACATTTGCAATGAATTTGTTTTAAGTTTCCTTTTAGTGCTATGATTACGACATTTATAATCTTTACATATAATAAAGTCTGTATGTGAAATAAAAAAATATCATACTTTGTATAAATGATAAGGAAATACGAAATTTAAACATTTTTGTCTGTATTGTCTAATAGTCTACAAGACCGCGTTTGTTCCTTATAATCTTCCAAACGGTTGGGACAATATTAACTGAACTTTGATGAGAACTTAGCTGACTTGCGCCAGAATATTACATACTGGCTGACGGCTGACTCCATCTGCTTGCAATAAAAAAACTTAATAAGTAGCCTTAGTGTTCTTACAGACTTTGTTCTACATCTATGCCAAATTTCATCAAGATCCTAAACTGATATAAAAACGGCTAAACACTCACTTATATTCGTCGTCGTCGGTGCCGCCACCGGACGCATATTCGTGAGTGTTTAGCCGTTTTTATATCAGTTTAGTATGATGTCTTACGAAAGTTTGAATAATTCATAAAAATCCGTTGAGTCACTGCGAAGACACGTTGTTTATCCATTAATCTAAACTTTCGTATTTATAATATTAATAAGATAGGCTACCGTTTTTTTTACCGGTAAAAGTAAAAATGAGGTTGAATAAGTAACAATTATTTAGGTAAATTAATTTCCAATTTATTTTCACATACAAAATAATCTATATAACGTCACATTAAATGTCCATTATTCAAAAATTAATCGATCATTAATATAATTTCAATTTCCTATAATGTGTTTCGCGTTATATTTAAACGAACGCTTAGTTCATTATTAATTGGAATATTAAAATTAATATGAGTTGTTTGATGTTTAAAATTGTGTTATTTATATTAAATTGCCTTTTAGTTGTACAATATTCAATCAAAATGTAATTTTAATTGTTGATAATCACAATAAAACATTTTATAATAAGTTGTCAATAGTTTAGGCAAATTATTTAAAAAAAACATTTTTTGATTTAGAATTATACGGTGTGTTCTGATTTCAACAAACTTTGATGATCTTGTCGTATAAAACGTATAAAATTAATAATAATTTAACAATTGTTTTAACAGTGGTAGAGCTCGCTTTAACATCTTCGCACGAATCGGCCCGGCTCGCCCGGTGAAATACCACGACAACATAGAAGACAGGCGTCAAGTGGAAGCAATTCCGCGTGCAGTCTGATGAGGGTGCGTCCCGGAGGCCTAATTTAGTCCTCTTTTCCTTCCCACCCTTTTTCTTATAAGAAAAGGATGGGAAGTGGAAGTTTCCGGATGAGAGGATGCACGGAAAGGGAAAATATTTTTTTCTGTGCATTCTCTCTTCTGTCGATTAAAGGTAAGCAACGCATATGCAATTGCGTATGTCTATGGGCAACGGTCATTTCGTTATTTCAGCGATTTCAGGTGGCCGCTCGCTCGTTTGCCACCTTATGAAATAAAAAAATGCTTTCTCTTTAGATATGAAGAACTTACTTCAATACAGCAGTAACTTTGTAAAAGTTTAGATGAATGGATATTTGTTTGAAAATATCTCCGGAACGGCGCAATGGATTGTCATAATTTTTTTTAAATTTATTTTAATTGCGCGCGGACGGAGTCGCAGGCGACAGCTAGTTTATCATAACAACAATATAATTAGTCTAGTACAATTATATCGAGTTGTATAACAATATTCAAAGACAACAAGCGAGTTGTACAAATGAATGCATAATATTCGTATCACGCAATTCGCGTTGTAAATTCACCGCCACAATATTGAGGCTCAGACATATGACTCGTAGTGGGACGTGTTTTATTAAAAAAGGGCGGACGTGTCGGAGCTACGAACGTTTTATGCCTACTCCAGAAATTCAACGATAAGAGTTGACGATCATTCACGTTCCAAATAAAAAAAAAGAAAATTATAAAACAATTGATCCTGATAATACAACAAATTTAATTTTAGTAAAATAATCTTTTATATGAACAGAATCTGGTTAATTTTGATATGAAGCAAAAGTGTGAGAAACTAGAAGAAGCTGTCGCACGCGACTCTGTCCGCGCGGTATTAAAAAAAACATATTTAGTGGCCTATGTGTTCTTCCCGACTATGTTCTATATGTATGCCAAATTTCATCGAAATCCATTCAGCCGATCCGGCGATACCTTCAAACAAACATACATCTAAACATTCACATTTATAATATTAGTAAGGTAATAGATATGCATTTCAATGTAGAGTTTACGTGATATTTGATACGAGCCAATATTGTTATAATTTTGTTATTAATATTTCAGACGTATGAAATTTCTTGAAGGAATTGTCTTAGCAAAAACATATAAGATATAAAATTTAGTACAATGTACGCAGAACAACCGTACACGAGGGGCGCATAAAATTTGAAATAAGATCCCACACTCACAAATGTTTCCTTTAAGCATTTTTAAAAATTGCCTCATTGAAATTCAGAAACAACAGTAATAAAACATTAAATATACGAGACAGTTAAAATATTTATTCATCATCATCATCAGCTCACTATACGTCCCCACTGAGGGGCTCGGAGCCTACCCTATGTTAAGGGTGATTAGGCCATAGTCAATCACGCTGGCCAAGTGCGCGTTGGTTGACTTCACACATATCTTTGAATTTCTTGTCAGATATGTGCATACACGATGTTTTCCTTCACCGTAAGAACGTCGGATAAATGTACACATGTAAATCGTAAATCGAAAAACACATTGGTACATGGCGGGAATCGAACCCAGGACCTGTAGATTGTAAGTCAAGTGCTTGACCCCTGAGCCTCCGACGCTCTTATATTCATTAATCTACTTAATATTTCAGTTTAGTTAAGTTCAACAATATCAAAATGGCCACTAAAGACTGTGGAGTTATTAAGATGACAATTTTAAAAGAAACTCTTGCAATGCATAGAATATATTCATGCTACTTAGTCAAATTAAATTTTTTGTTACTAGTACTTTTATCGAAAAGACTGATGGAATTTCACTTCTTAACTGTCTTCTGTGTGGTTGTGGTCTGTCATTGGTCAAGTCGGTCAATTCGTTCACGATGTTATAGCGTGCTCTCCCATTGTCAGCGTCATAAGATATGATACCAATCACTGATTTACGTTAAGAACTTTCATAGTCCACGTTTCGGACTGTTAACCAATTAAGTATAATTTTTATCTTGTATAAATAATTTAGTGTCAATATTATCCGACATTTTCGACGGAGTCGCGTGCGATAGCTAGTTATTAAAATACAAGTTGAATTACATTCGGAAAAGAAAAGAATAAACCGAATATCAACTTTGTTATTCAATTTTGTACTGGAAAGTCAAAAGCTATTTCGGAACGGGTTTTGTAGACTTTTAGCTGTTTTGGTGCAGTGTTTTTTTAAAGTTACAGAGTATCCACGAAGTTATTTATGATTTTTTTTCTCTAAATAATATTCAAAGTTTGATTAAAGCTACTGTTGCATTTTTAAATTTTGTTTAACTTCTATGTTTTTGAGTAGAAACAGTGAGAAGACACGCTAGAACAATCTTACTAATATTATAAATGCGAATGTTTAGATGGTTGTTTGTTTGAAGATATCTCCAGAACTCCTGAACGGACCTCGAGCACATATAGAACATAGTTTGCAAGAACACAAAGGCTACTAATTATATTTTTTAATTAAACGCGGATGGAGTCGCGGGCGACAGCTAGTATCTAAAACTCGTCAAATAAAGTGTCTCAACTTAAGTATACGAAGTAACAGTCTCTTAAAACTTATTCTATTTGAGTAAATCTTGAGATGCAGTAATTCAAACTTTGAGGAAGTTTCCACGTAATAATTTAAACTTCATTCTCATATTATTTTATAAAAGTTAATCTTACTAATATTATAAATGCGAATGTTTGGATTGATGAACGGATGGATGAATTACAAGGTACATATCTCTAGAACAGCCGAAATTCGGTACAAAAGTAAAACATAGTCTGGAAGAACAAATAGGCTTCAAATTAAGTTTTTTTTTAATTTCGCGCGCCGAGTCGCAAGCAACACCTAGTTTTTTATATATGATATTTTAATAATTATAATAATTGCTGCAGAACTGACTTTTAGAAATAAAATATCATTAATTATAGTTTTGATTTTTTATTAAATAAAAATATTTATTTTATTTTTATTTCTGAATGGAGACTATTTAATTTCTATTTCGCATTTAATTTTATGGTGACATTTATTACTTTAAAAAATATGTTTTACAATAATATATATGCATTATTTTATTCAGTTTATAAATAATTATTTTAATATAAAAACATACGTTAAAATTAATAAAATGAAAGCGACAACAAAATTAAATTAAATTTAATTTTTTTGTAAAATAAATTTTACGAAATTATTTTGTTTAATAAAAACATAATAATAATTTCTCTCATATAAAAAAATGTTTTGTATTTTGTACGATTGTTTATTGTCTGTCTATATAAAAAACATTTTCTTATTTTTAACTAAATTATTTGCCATCCAAATTTACGACGGCCATACATACATTGATGTTGAATGAATCTTGCAACGGAATAATTTCAAATATTTACAGTAACGGTAATGGAAATATATTTATCGTGATTAAATGTAAAAAGTAGCTTAATAATAAAATGAGTAGTGAATAAAGATGAATTTAAATAATGAAATAATGAAACAATAATAAGAGCACATAATTTACAATAAGATCTTTTATGAAATGGATCAATGACTATTGTTCCACTGATTTTATAGGTACTAATATTTTTTTCTTTTTAATTTCTGAATGGCTTGCAATAGTATGTAACTGAAGGCCAGTTACATACTACTGAAATTTTTCTTTTTTATATCAAGAATTGAGACGACTTGAAAACCTCCTAAGAGCGTCGGAGGTTCAGGGTCAAGCACTTGACTTGCAATCTGCAGGTCCTGGGTTCGTATCCCGCCATGTACCAATATGTTTTTCGATTTCCGATTTACATATGTACATTTATCCGACGTTCTTACGGTGAAGGAAAACATCGTGATGCAACCTGCACATATTTGAGAAGAAATTCAAAGATATGTGTGAAGTCAACCCGCACTTGGCCAGCGTGGTTGACTATGTCCTAATCACCCTTAACTTAGGGTAGGCTCCGAGGCCCTCAGTGGGGACGTATAGTGAGTTGACGATGATGATGATGATGAGTACCTCCTTCTTTTAGAAGTCGATTAATAATAGCAGCTACTTGGATAAGGAATAAACAATATCATTTTATAAATTGATTACTATACAAATTTTTAGTTTTTAATAATTTATTGTTAATATTGAAATCTGTGCTCTTATTAACGTTACGATTAAAATTCATGAGTAATTATTCAATAGGTGGTCTCTTTTTAACTTTTGCAATAACGACCCATGCAATGAAAAGAGTTACATCTATCAAGGAAAGAGATGTGATTCTGTTCACCGGATGAGACAATTTGATGTTTGTTTAGTCATGTTTGTAATAAACTCCGTGTTCCGCCACCTCCTCTGGTTTTGGTTTTGGTACGTAAGGGTTCTTCAATGGATCTGCGTTTAATCTGAAACATTTCAAAATTTTTATTTTAATTTTGAGTGTTTTATTCACTGACGTAATCAGTCCACAGTCTCCCTTCAAGCTTCTGCTTAAGTTGTTTCGAGGTAACTTACTTATAGTGTTCAATAGCCTGTGAACAGTCAACATTGTACCACCAGTCACAAGCAAACTTAGTCTGGTCGAAGAGAGTTCCGTTTGTGCAGAGGAAAGCAGCACCTTGGTGTCCCTCACGACCGTCATGGCATACGTGGTACGCCTAGAATGAAAACAGTTTATTTATAGTAGGGAGTACACATGTAAGCGGATAGTTTCGCTAGAATAGCGACGTGACCGCGGCTCACAGACTTCTCCGAGTTACCTTCGTTGTATATAAGCAGAAGGGAGGTGATATGAGGATATTTCCCCTTTCTATAATTTCTCTCCCCTGCCTGTTCGATAAATGAGATGGATAAAAATTCAACTAAATCAAAATTCACGTTTTGTTTACACTTTAAAACACTTTAAATCGTTTTAAATAAAGCATTGAAATTAAATAATTTCTAATTTGATTAAATTTATGTGTAAGTGGGGACCTTAAAGAGAATCCATTGCGAGAAACGTTTGGTTTGAAAATTAACAAATTGTATTTAAATAAAGCCCTCCAAGTTGTAATTTAAGATTATCAAGCTGTAATAAACTGTAGGTAAGTCACGCCTCAAGTGAAATTACTTTAACTTATTCAATTTAAAATTACTCACGGCCCGTTGAAATTAAGGGAACTCGAGTATTTTACATTAATATATTTATTTCTAAACAAATAAGCGTAGTTATTCGTTTATTTTACAGAGTATTATTTAGGAAATTGGGTTAAAACTTCAAATTAAACGTAAATATGATTTTGGTGTTTACGGAAGTGTGAGTTGGCTACTTAACTTACTAATGTTATAAATACCAACATTTGTATGGATGGATGTTTGTACGATATCTCCAGTGCAGCTGCATGGAGCTCGTTGAAATTTGTCAAAGAAAACATAGTCTGGTAGAACACATAGATAAATTTTGTTTGTTCCTCTTTACCTGGCATCCAGTTTCGACATTAGCGTACATGCCCGGGTGTACAGGCACGTGGGCACATGAGAACCTGGTGTCTGGTACTTGGTGGTAGATAGGATAGTCGACGCCAGGCACGCCGGGCACGTTGCGTAAATCCTGAGGCTTTTCGTGTTCCCGCAGCGGTTTGCGGTACACCGCCTGCTCGTACTTAACTGGATATGTGTCGTAGTTCTGCAAATATAGATTTGACGGTAAACTTCGTTCGCTTTATTATTGTTGCGTGATGTGATAACGCGCATGTAGAAATTAATTTATATTTATGCTATTTTTGCTAACGCTAGATGGGGTTGCTATGTGGATATAATTAGTTAACTTTAATTTTTTTCTGAGAATTTAAAAAATAATTTCAATACTTCGTGTACTAAATTCCATAATGAACTGTTAGATTCTTAAGGTAAAAGAGTAAGAAAAAAAAATTTACGTGATCACATAGATGTCGAATGTTTTTATTCGTGTTTAACACGTTAAACGCCGCTCCGGTTACCGGTGACCCGATCCCTGCCTGCATTAAGCGCCGCGTACGGCACGTGTGACCTCATGAAGTTTTTGTATAATATCTGCGGAACCCAGCTTCTGATCCAACCCTAAACTAGATTTATTTTGATGATTCGACATTACGAATCTATTTGCAGCAAAAAGTTTTTAGTGATTTTTTCTATTTCTACTGTGGCGTTTAACGTGTTAAATAATGAGGTTCAATAATAAGAAAAAAATGTTATTATTAAATGTGTATATCGGTTCTATATGTAATTATCGTGCAGTATTTGCCGTATGTATGTCAAGCAGATTATGGAAAAAAGATACGGAGAGCGAAAGTAGAATGTGGTCGACCTTGACTCAGTTCCACTTTCTCCGCGATTGTACATACGATGTTTTCGTTACGGAAGTACAGTTGCGAAGAAAATTGTTTTAATTTATGCATAGCAATTTGCTAATAATTCATTTAATTTAGAGTCGATTTTATTGTTAAAATATTTTGTTCACTTTTGTTTTAAAGGTTAGTTGGCCTTTTTATAGATTGAATTTCGATTTCAGTAAAATGTGAAAGGCATACAAATGTTACTACGTGAACGATAAAAGGTAATTTCGATTAAATGTGTTAACCGTACCCTAGATTTACGAGCTAGATACCCAAAGGCTTAGTACTTTTGAGTGACCGAGTGAGAGGGGGCAACCGCCTTGTCATGGCCGCCCGGCGTTTGCGCAGTCTCGAAAGTTCCGCACCAAGTAATGAGCTTGGGGTTTCTTAATCGACGGATCAGATGGCAGAATGTTTCTGAACCAGTATCCTAGCGTGACGCAACGTTTACAATCAAATTTTATCGCTTTAGAAGTTTGGTATTATGAAACAGGTCGTATAAATAATTTTGCAACACTGACCATTTTGTAACGATGTGTACAATTTTGACTTATTGTCAGTTTATTATTGGACGAGGGTTTTTATTTTTTTAAATTTGTTTTTTGAATAAAACAAAGTATTATAAAACTTTTTGGTTTAATATTAGCAATGACCGGAAGAGATTCGCACACAAATGACTCGTGATCTGAAAATTATGAACCGGGTTTTCTGAAGTTTTGACATAATTGGACGTTTAGGCGAAAGTTATTGCATTAAAAGTGAGAGTCGTTTGCGACCTTAAAATATCTAGTAGCAATAACTCGCCGCCTCATAAGGGAACACTAACTTTCGCAATTTTCCTTCCTTCGAGTTTCCCTTGAGCCCCTCAAAGGCGAATTACTGTTGGTTAAATTTACTTTCATTCTCGTCGGCTGGTGGAGTTCTGCTTTTTAGTTTTATTTCTTTGATCAACGCTCCTTAAAGTGGAAATTGTTTGAAAACTCCACGGCGCCGCCAAATTGGTATTCAGTTGTAATCTCGCAAATTCGCACCTTGGACGGGATGCTTCTTTTTCCACCTTTTTTTCTCGTCTTTATAAAGTGTGTCGTTTCATCTGTTAAGTAAAGTTCTTATTCTGTATACCTTCATATATTTTTGTACAGTCAGCAAAAAAATGCCTTTTTTGGTTTCTATCCAAGATTATGTTAATAACTTATTAAGCGAAGAAAGAGTACGCTGATAATTTCTATTTTTTTAAAGAGACATTGTTAAATTTATCTGTAAAAATTCCCTCCACATTGGTTCCAAGGAACCTCTTATGAAAGGAAAGAAATAAAATATCTGGAATTGCACTTTTCCCCTCGATACATTCCCCAGCGTAAGCGTAAGAAGATAAAAAAGGGTCATTGCGTTATCGGAATGAAAAAAATTGCGAACGTTAAACAAGAATTGCTTTTTGCTAGTTTGATATACCTAACCACGAACGATTTAAAAAAAAGAACTGTTGGCGAATTACACTATCTCTCGGTGACATACGCGATAAGTTTTAATAGATTTTGTTTTTAATTTCACGCTGACGAATTTGCGGGCAACTTAAGACATAGTTAAATATTCAAATAATAAAAAATATGTAAGTAAATATGTTGAGAAAGCAAAAGCTTACTTGTAAATACGCGGCATCGGAAACCAAACCACAGAGTAATGCACCCGTCAGAGCGCGCAGCACCGCCTTGCCCATATCCCCGCACATGTTGATATTAGTCTGTATTCACTGTTCAAATGTAACACTACACAGCGCCAGTGGTCAAATGATACTGTACACGACTACCATAAATGACTCCCCACTAATATGGATTTAACTTTAGGTGGTAGGGAAAGGTAAAGTGGTCACTATTAGGGTAATTTTATTATCGTGTTATTGGTGAGTGAATGACACATTGCGAGTTTACGTTGATTGTCGACTATTGCCTTTTTTCTAGTAGCTTCTAAAAATATTTCTTACTAATCTTACTAGCTTACTAATATATTTTCAGGACTGCTCTACGGATCTCGGTGAAATTTACCATAGATGTAGAAAATAGTGTAGAAAAACACTTAGGCTACTAATTAATTTGTTCTTCATTCCGTGACGACAAAGTGATAGGCAAAAGTTTCCTGTTAAATCAAAATCCAGTTGGTATAAATATTTATTCATCAAAGTCAATGAACTAAGAAAACATTCGTGTAGTCTTGTATTAGAAATCTTGTTTAATACGTGATGGCATTCGACTTAAGGATCTTGGAACAAAAAACTAGAGTATTGACTTTTTTATTGAGATGTATCATCTCTTCTTGTAATCTACATTCGTTGTTTTTTTTTTAAATCAACTTCCGTAGTATTAACTGCGAAAACCTATTTATATATTTTAAAAACTTCAACTTCTCTCTACATACGTCGCCATTACATAGTTTCATTATCTATTTTATCGTACAAGCCGATAATAAAATACGTTAAATAAGCAATGAAGTATAAGAACGTAGAAAAAACTATAATAACCGTAATACGTTATTACGCCACTTATTACATGGACGCGTTGGTGTTAGTTAATAACGCAACGCTTTCTGTTTTCACGGTTTGTTAGCTACCGGTTGTGGCCCGGCTGCATATCCTCGGACATTTGTATGAGCCATCCGGCGTGGATTTCACAAAGTTAGATGCAGTGCAAATTGTAACTAGGTATAAGTTTACTGGTGTTTTAAATTACTGTCTGCCCTGTTTTATATCTTTGAAATTTATGACAAATCTTTTAGTTTTTACTCTGTTAAGAATAATACGGGCGTTAATCAATTTGCACGTACTATTAAACGATTTAGTTCGCTCTATAATATTACTATCTTACTAATATTATGAATTCGAAGATTTAGATGTATGGATGGATGTTTATTAGAAGGTATCTCCACAGCTTCTTATCGGATCTGGTTGAACTTTGGCATAGATGTAGAACATAGTCTGGAAGAACATATAGGCAACTAATTAGGTTTTTATTTAAATCCGCGTGAACGGAGTCGCGGGCGACAGTTAGTAATAAATATATACTTAATTCCAATAATCAACAGACTACAATGAGGTATGTTGTTATGAAACACTAAAAAGATTTATTTAAAATTCCCGTCTTCCAATGTTTCTCTAATCTAATGTATCTTTCACTACCATAACTAGATAGTTCCATCTTGTGGAATATCATCCAAAACCTACAACTAAATAACTAACTACAACTAAATAACTAACTACAACTAAATAACTAACTACAACTAAATATTTAACTACTACAAAATAATTAACTACAACAAAATAATTAACTACAGCAAAATAATTAAATACAACAAAATAACTAACTACAACTAAATAACTAACTACAACTAAATAACTAACTACAACTAAATAACTAACTACAACTAAATAACTAACTACAACTAAATAATTAACTACAATTAAATAATTAACGGTGAGTTTCTGCTACCAAAATCTCTGTTTAAAACATATCGTCATCCTTGTCATTATCTTTGACAAAACAGAGATAGCAATATGTGTTAAACTGTTCTCAGAAACGGTTAATGATAGATTTATAAAAACTTTTATCAGTTACGACTTGTTCATGTAGCCGTGATTTTGTTTTTTATATTACTAAGGTGACCCAATTAACTTTATAAGGTATTGAGTGTCAAAGACCTCAGAACTAGATCGACCGGTTAATTGTGAAATTGGTCACAGCCAGACAGACCTTCGAAAAACTAGATCTTGTTGCTACAGGGCTTGGAAAATATATATTTTACGTTCTCTGTGCTGATACTTTATGTAATGCCTAAACATAGTATTGCACTAAATTTACTGTTATAATTATTATGTCTATTAATATGCCTAACTGGCATTTTTTATTTTAATTGATTAATGTGTAATAACTCACTTATAGTGAGTTTTTGAAACCAAATCCTCGTATAAAATATTGTTATCTCTGTTTGTTCAAAGATAATGACAGGGATGGCGATATTTTATATACAAGTTTTGGTCTCAGAAATCCACGGTTAGTAAAATTCTATATTTACTAACTCTACTACATTTATTTTAAAAATGAAAAATGAATATTTTTTTTAAATCTAAAAATGTAGTATGATTTCAAAATAAGATGCAAAATATAATAATGTACGGTTCCACTTATTTTGGCAGTTAGTATACTATATTAAAACGTGGTTACGTAGTACATTGCGTAACTTCACTTTCAGCGTTGTCACTTGTTAACTTTGCTTTATTCAAATCGAGATATTAAACGTTGGGTAACTCAACGATAAAATGGATTTAGATTACCTTTTATATTTTTGACTGCCTGTCGCCTGCAACTTCATCTGCGCGGAATTAAAAAAAATAACCTATGACATTTCCATTAGGTACTTTCCCACCAAAGTCCTATTAAAATTAGTCCAGCCGATCCTAAGATTTACCGAAACAAACATGGCTTAGCAAACATACAGACAGAGAGACAAACAATGATAAAAGTAGGTTTTAATCAGAGATTTTTATCTCAGAAACCTATCTCCTTCAATTGGATTAAACAGAGAAACCTATCACTTCGTTTTTTGTGCATTTGTTTGTGGAAAAGAAGTTGTTTATGCAAGCTCACGTGTATTAACCATTCAGATTGTTCATTTATGTCAATAAAGTGTACGTGAAATTTATTCGTTCAAACCAATATGTACGTATGAATAGGAGAGGGGAGAGCAAATCGCTTGTAATTCCCACACGTGCGTTCCCTTTTAATAAAAGTGTTATAATATGGCATATGTATGATGTTCATCTATACATATCAATAAAATTGGAGTGTCTGTTTGTAATAAACGTTTTTACTACATGTATATAAATATATATGGCACATATACCAAAATAACATATTTTTTTTTAATTTTATGTCTGTCTGTATGTTTGTTCCGTTTAATCTCTGATACGGCTGGACCGATTTTGACGGGAATTTTATTAGCAGGTAGCCGATATAATAAGGAGTAACTTAGGCTAAATTTATTTTAGCAATTCAGAAAAATAACACAAATAATCACAGTATTTATCGCGGACAAAGCCGCGGGCGTAGCTAGTAACATATATAAAGCGAAGGCTTTTTTTGTTACACTTAATAACAGTATTTTTGTTTACTATTTTTGTCACGAACGGAATTATATTACTCTGTACAAATTGTTTATTATTTTTATGGAAAAGTTCTACCTTATTTCCGTTCTATGTTTATTTAAGTCGTAATTATATTTAACAAGAGATTGTAACAACGTAAAGAAATAACATTATAAGTAATTGTTGTCTAAATGTCATTTAAATTTGCGAAAATAAAAAACAAAACTTAATTATGAATTTATAATAAAAACTATTTCATTCCCTTTATATTAAAAACTAGCTGTAGCCCGCGACTCCGACCGCACGGAATTAAAAAAAAAACTTAATAAGTAGCCTAGCTGTTCTCCCAAATTATGCTCTACATCTATGCCAAATATCATTCCGTTGAGCCGTTTCGGAGATCCATCCATCCATCCAAACATTCACATTTCTGATATTAGTAAGATTAAATTTTACTTAGAAAGAATTTAATAATTAAAGAATTCCTCACTATTTTAAAAAGAATTTCTTACTATTTTAACAGCTCTGCGCTCCACTCACTGGATCGGTTTCTTCTATTGACACCCCTCTGTTTTACGCCTTTGAAACACTTTATACGTCACGACAACGACACGACATAACAAATATCACCAATTGCATTCATAACAATTAAAATAAAAAAAAATAGTAGCGAGTGATTCCTTTATACATGTTTTACCATTTCCGCCGAATATTTACATTAAAAAATAAATAAACATAAACTAAATTATAATAATGAGGTAACGAGTAATAGTTAATTTTTTCTTACTTTGTCATCTTAAGGTGACAAATCTCCTCCTCATTTAACTTAAGGCCATAGTAGCAAGTTCTAAGTTAATGTATAGTTTAGATTTATTAAAAAACGGTCTTGACAGACAGACGGACGGACAAAAAATTGATCCCATAAGGGTTCCGTTTTTTTCCTATGAGGTACGGAACGCTAAAAATATCTTGCGATGTAAATGTCTCGTAACAAACTCATACCGGCGTTAGTACGTGTAATTCCACTCCTTTCTATATGTTTCACATTCTTCCCATGTCCCGAGATTGCGCTTCAACTAAGAGCCGCTTTTTTCTCGAACATTCCTCGTTAAATCGACGAAGAAAATTGAATTTTTCACGTCCTAATAGTTACTATTGAAAATTCAATTAGAGCCTTTTAGTTATACATTTTTACTGAGAAAAGTATTTTTTTTCAAATAGTCATATATTTTTGTAGGTTATACAGAAATTAAATTTTGCTGTAGATTTTACCAGTGTGGGATTCATGACAAGAGGAAAGGAATATTAACAATAATAATAAAAAACTTTATTGCCATAAAAAAAAACTGAACAAAATTATACAACACACTGTTATACAGAGATAGTGCTGGCAAAAGGGGGTGGCTCAGCTTTGCCAACACAGGTCAGATTCCAGTGTCGAGCTGGATTTCAGCCACCCCCCCTTCCCATCATCATTATTTTATTTTTTGACCACATGATAACAGTCTCTCTGGAGCACTTTGTGAGTGCTATTGAGTTCTAGAAACTTCGGTCCTTGGTTGATGATGACATTAGTTTAAATATACGTCAACCTTATTTTACCGTGACAATAATGGCCGGCGTTGATTACAAACCCTGGCTATTGATTACATGAACATAAGTAGACTCGCAAAATGAATTCTTGACTTGATACCTACATATAGTGAAACATATAACTACTTTAACATCCATAATATCCTTTAACGGCGTTCAAAGGGTTAAACAGTGTCCAATATATTTTTTGGGTTAATACAGTAAGGTTCTTAATTTAGTGACTTCTAGCGATAGTATGAAAAAATTGTTTTTGTGTATTATATTAATAATATTAAAAATGCGAATCTTTAGATGGATGGATGAACGGCTAAACAGATCTCAATGAAATTTGGCTTGGATGTTTCGGCAAGATTTTTTTACAATACCGCGCGGACGGAGTCGCGGGCTTCAGCTAGTTTTATACAAATTAATCATATTTATTTGTAAAACCTACTTGTATTAGTACAACGCTGGCTTTAGAAATTATAGACACTTGCAAATGGTCGGCAGTTATTCAAGTCAATGGTGAAATCAATGCAGCTGCAACGCCGCGTTGTTCCTAACCGTATCATTTTACAATATTGTCAATCCTTTATCGTATAGTTACAATGTTGCGTAGAAAATTGTTAGATAAACTTTTCGTAAACGTATAGATTACAGGTATTTTGTATATATATTTTTTTTTCTAGAAAATATTAGCAGATTTGTATAAATTCATTAATATTTCTTGTACCATTCCAACTAAGCTCTAAGCTTGTGCTAGGACCATTTACAGTAGTCGAATGAATTCGAACCCCCGACCTCGAGATCGAAAATCCGTACCCTTAACCATAAGGCTATTGGCGCTATATATAACTGGCTGTCAACCACAACTCCTTCCGCGCGGAATTAAAAGAAAAAACTTAGCATATGTGTTCTTCAAGACTAAGTTCTACATCCATGCCAAATTTCATCAAGATCCGTTCAGCCGTTCTGGAGATACCTTCTAACAAACATCCATCCATCTTAATTTAGCATTTATAATATAATATTAGATTTAAACAATTCGTATAATCGTTTATTTATGTTTCTGTTTGTTTTGTACATGTCGTGTAATTTTTAAGAAAATCTCTTTTATTTCCTCTAGGACAACCAACTTAGGAAAGTACTTGATTTGACTCAACCATATATTTACTATTTTGTTTTTCGTTCATTTTCGAATAATATTCTATGGAAAACATGAATTTGTTTATTTTTCTGTTGGTTTTTCACAAATGAAATCTAATAATTATACGAAAGCATAATCAGATTCAAAAATCGTAAGGTTACCCCTACAATTTCTCGTAATATGCAAATTTGTATATTCTGTGCGGTATTTTGCAAACCTCAATCTTAAGATTTGTGGTTTACCCCTCTCCACCACTCCCCTCTCCCCTCTCCCCTCGCCCCTCTCCACCACTCCCCTCTCCCCTCTCCCCCTCGCCCCTCTCCACCACTCCCCTCTCCCCTAACCCCTCGCTTGCTACGAATGTTTCCAAGTTATGATAGTAAAGCGCACTGAGAATATTAATCACTTATGCGTACTAAGTCGCATGACGTGAATTTGAATATGTTATATTTATTACCTACTAGCTATCGCCCGCGACTCCATCCGCACGGAATAAACTGTATAGCCTATGTGTTTTCCAGACTATGTCATCTATGCCATATTTTAGCGTGATCCATGCATCCGTTCTGTAAATACCTTCAAACAAACATCCATCCATCCAAACATTCGCAATTATAATATTAGTAAGATATCGATATAAGAAAGAAAGTCGTGTTAGTTAAACTATTTATAACAACGGCTTTACTGATATGGTTGAAAATTAATGAGGAGGAAGCGTAGAGCCAGGAGACGGACATAGGATACTATTTATTCATTTTTTTTTTCGAATTTATGCCTTAAAGAACAGCTTTTTATTTAAATTACTAATATTATGCGAATGTTTAGATGGATGTGATGTGGATTTGGAGTTTATTATTTTATCCAGGCGGACGGAGTCGCGGGCGATAGCTAGTTATTGTATTAAGAACAATGCAAACATTTCTTTCGTGTACTTAAGGTTCTTATTTGTGATTATATATGGCTTAAAAAACACTTTTTTCAATCCAATTTCGCATTACAACATTACTTGAAGTATTGTATTATGTATGTATGTACGTATTCTATTTGTCTGTAATTGATTCCAATCAATTTTAATCGTTGTGGTTATCATATAAAAAAAGTTACAATATATAACATAGAACATAAGAATACGTCAAGCCATGTTTTTTTTGTCACGCTATGTCTAGCAAGCTCTGTTGCAATTTCACCCCCGCAATCTTTTAGTTACAACCCTCTCCCCTGTCAAGCATCATTTCGAACAATTTTTTTTCTTTGAACAGTACTCCATGCTTGTGTTGTTTTTCTGTGGGTTTCAATAAAAACACATAACTACACATTCTTTGTAAGTTAAAGAGTTTTCGTATACTTAATAACGATAAAAACTTCATCAGCTCACTATACGTCCCCACTGAGAGGCTTGGAGCCTACCCTAAGTTAGGGGTAGTAAGGCGATAGTCAACCACGCTGGCCCAGTGCGGGTTAATGACTTCACACATATATTGGTACATAGCGGGATTCGAACCCAGGACCTGTAGATTACAATTCAAGTGCTTTAACCACTGAGCCACCGACACTTAAAAAAAAGTTTCTTTCTTTACCTCTGAAGCATATTAAGAACATACTAAAGTATAATCTACTAAAATCCCCACTAAACATAGAAGTACTATGACAAATATTATATACATATTTGACTGATTATGTAAAGCTATTATTTACATCTTTGTGTCCTTGATACATACCTTTGAACCTTTGCGTTATTTACTGTATATACTTACATTAATTTGTTCGGTTGTTAGGTAGCCGGTAACGATATCGGATGCCGGACGCCTATTAACGAAACGGGTCATATTAACTTGCCTAAATACACCCTTGAGAGTATATATTCCGCGCTGTTTATCGTTATGTCACTAATTGGTTATACTATCTGCTTGTAATACCCATTGTGTGGTGTTTCAAAATGTATAGTAAATTTTGGTATTGATAATTTAGAAATAATGATTATAACTCTACTAAAATAAATAGATAACATGCTCTTAAAATTAGCAGGTTAAACTTTTTTGCAATGAAATAAAATAATCATCCGTCGAGCTTTGGTGTCATTGGCGCAGTTGTTAGAACTGGACCGAACTAAAATCTATGCACCCAGGTTCGATTCCTGTGATGTACCAATGTGTTTTTTGATTTTATATGTACAGATCCGATGTTCTTACGGTGAATGAAACATCGTGATGCAACCTTTACATATCTGCGAAGAAATTCATAGATATATTTTGAAGTCTTCCCGCACCGGGCCAGCGTGGTTGACTATGGTCTAGTCACCCGCAACTTTGGGTAAGCTTCGTATCTTTCGGTGGTTATAACGAAATAAAATAATCAGTGCTTATTATTGTTACAGTAAAAAACTTAAATGAAAGTAATTTATGTAAGTAAAAAAAAGTTTATAGTAACTGACAATTAAATGAATTTCCATTACAAACTATCTAGGATAACCCAAAGTGAGTTTAGCCTATAATTTTTTAATTTATTACTGAAATCTTATATTACTACTTTAATTTAGTCAATTAAGTTTAAGCTTTACTGTTATCTATTTGCGAAGTAAACATAATGATCGTTGGATTTACCGAGTTAAGTAAGTCAGTAAATTCAACACTGAACTTAATTAAAGTTTCTGCTTTAACACTTAACGTATGTACATCTCATTTATGTTTACTGCCGTTACAAGACGCCATTATCGTGGGTTTCTGAGACCGAAAACTCTGTATAAAAGTATGTTTTATACAGAGATTTTGTCATTAAGTTTGACAAAATAGAAATAACATAAATGGGGATTTATATCTCAGAAACCCACGGTTAATCATTGCTCGAGCATTATATTAACTACCTATTAACTTGTGTTGTCAATTTTATAAAATACACAAACCACTAACTTCGAACTAAAAATGTAATTTGATTTCATAAAAGTGTTTTACAAAAAAAAACTAAAAAAAAACATTTTAACAGGTAACATTGATGATTTTTAACAACCACTAGCGAGTTCTTTGTACGCAAACCAATTATTAAAATGAAAACGGTCCGCTGTACGTGCAACAACTACCTCGATTGTTTAAAATGGCGTGGCGACACGCGACCAACTCTGGTTAATGAACTTCTTGTAAACAATTCATTCTATATTAATTGTATTACTTTATGCTTGTATTATGACTCTTGCAAACGCCCGCGACTCCGTCTACGAGGGATTCAAAAAATCAGAAGCAGTAACCTATGTGCTAAACCAACATCCATCCATCAAAACATTGGCATTTATAATATTAGTAAGATTATTTAAAGTATGCAACACTAATGCACACACAAACTTGGCAGCGCTCAGTAGCTGAAGACATGAAGGATATCGGGCTGACATGGTCCGAGAGCAAACGCAGAGCCCAAGAAAGAGCAAACTGGCGGCGCACTGAGGACGCCATCTGCCCCACTACAGGGACGTAAAACTAGAAGTCAAGTAAGTCATGAAACACTTATAATGTTAAATTACTAAAGTAGGTTATTAGCGTTTGTTTATGAGAAGAAATCTAAATCTTATTACTGATAGAATTACCACTGACCGTTTAACTAGCAGTCTTATAAATAGTTGTCTTGATAAAATCCTCTATCTAATATGAACTGTGTCTCTATTTAAATGTATATAAAGCGTGAAATGGCTTCTAGCATCATGACTGAAGTCTCCAACAGGATCCTTTCTCAATGAACTTACCTGCACTTCATCGTCGATTACCAGGCGTTGTTGAAGATTCCTTCTTCTTCTTCTTCCAGTCAGCTCAGCGAACTCTTTCCTGTCCTGTGCCAAGCGAAAAAGTGGTTCAACGCTGGCAATATTGGTCCATTCCCGGATGTTTCTTAGCCACGACTTTCTCCTCCTTCCAACTCGTCTTCTGCCTACGATTTTGCCCTTCATAATGAGTTGAAGAAGGTAATATTTTTCATGTCGCAAGTCATGGCCTAAATATGCAACTTTTCTCTGTTTGAAGATTCCATCGATACAATTTGTTGTATCTTCTTTCTACTTCTTTACTGAAATTCTAAACAACGACATATAGATTCTTTCAGTTAAATAATACGTTATTATTTGTCTATTTATTTGTATAATATCAACTCTATATAAATCTAGCAGCTGTTGTTATACAAAAACAAAACTCTCACAGAAATACAACAGTTATTTTGATATTGCTTCAGTACAAGCATACTGACGCTTTGTTCCGACTTCAATTATTAAACACCCAACGTATTCCAGAAAATACACAATTCGTGTACAAAATCCTACCGGCAAATGTATGGCTGCAACTTCAAAGCGATTGTTGGACATTTTGAGTTGTACAGCCAACGAGTTATAAAATTAAATAACTGAGCGCTTGTTTATAAGAGAGTAGGCAGAGTTATGCGTTGATGTTCATAAGTCTATATTATACCAGCTGTCGCCTGCTCCGTCCGCTAAAAAAGCTTAATTAGCGTAGTCTATGTGTTCTTTCAGACTATATATGTATGCCAAATTTAATCGAGATCCGTTCTAGAGATATCTTCAAACACCCATCCATCTAAACATTCGCATTTATAATATTTGTAAGTTAAATAAAAAGCAGCTCTTCAAGGCATTAATTCGAAAATAAAATATGAATAATTAGTATCCAATGTCCGCCTCCTGGCTATAAGCAACCTCCTCACCAATTTTCAGCCATATCGGTAAAGCCGTTCTTGAGTTATAAATGTTGTAACTAACACGACTTTCTTTTATATATATAGATGTCTGCACGTTGGTATTGGACAGATAATTTTCTTTAAATTATTCGGAAAAAATTGAATTAAACTTTATATAATTTGATTATGTGTAGGTCTTAAAATAACATTGGTTAGATTGAACCTAAAGCTTAAAATTGAAAAATAAAACACCGTTTAGTTAATTCAGATATCAGTGTTATGTACATACGTATATCTCTTCCCTTAATAGTCTGGATTTATTTTTTTAATAAATTTTACACTGGAAATTTTCATACTTTTAAAGCATTATTGTATAAAAATACAGGTTGAAACACTGATCTCTATAAAGGATAGGTCATTGCTTGGAAACGATAGCTTTAGTTTTGTTCCTACTAAAACGCGCCTTTTGAAGTTCCTGACAGTTGTTTCCATCTCTATTATTAGTTCCAATTCTCGCCACTGAGACCAACCGCAACCGTCAGCGCCAAAATGGCAAAAATCAAATAGGCACAAAACACTACGCTTTAAGCCTGGCCATTTATAAAGGTTAGTAGGCTAAATGCTGTTTTATTTTAATTAGATATTTCAAAAAATTTAATTTGGCAGAGATCCAGGGGCAGACCCAAAACTAGATGGAAAGATGTAGTAATAAAGGACATAAGCGAGTGTCAAGTATCAGAAGATGTAGTAGAAAGAGCGAAGTGGAAAAACCGGATTGGGAAAGCTGACCCCACCACCTTGACGGATGCAAGCTAGACAGAGAGCTAGATAGAGAGAGATAGAGACAGGAGATATTTTATTAATAAAATAAATATAATTGAATACAGAAAAATAAATAAAAAAAAACAATTAACTTTCGCATGTAAAATAATGTCAAGTTTTTGTAACGTCAAAGTATTTTCATGTTATATTTCTTAAACAATGTCTCAAAACTTATTCAATTAACCTAAAACGTTGAGCTTAAGTTATTTAATTTCAGTTGTGAAAACGCTGCTGATGGAATATCATTAAAAGTTTACTAATGGCATTACTCACTAACCTTTTAAACAATTTTCTTAGACATTATAAGTCAATTTATTGAACAATATTAAAATTATAATGAATTAAAACTATCAGGTATTCAATATTATTTTCTAATATAAAATTGTCCGTTTAAAGTTTACATGTATCGAGGTTACTACTAAAAATATAAAGACTAACAGTGGGTTTCCAAGTCCAACATCTGTGTTTAAAACATTGTTATCACGTTTGTAAAAGATAATAACAGGATCAGCTCTGTTATATGTTTTATACAGAGATTTTGGTGTCAGAAACCTATGGTAAGTTTTGATCTTTGAACGATAAAAACCTAAAAGCTATTCAAACATAAATGCTGTTAATGGAATAAAAGTATAAAAGTGAAAAACGGTATTAAAAGTAGAGAAATAGAGGTAAGTTTTAACTAAAGTAAAATAAAATAAGTCTGCAAGAACTCTGTTCTTCGTATCTCAATTACTATCCTTAGCAAATTGGTGACGTCACTGTAATAGATACAGAATGGGGTAACATTGTTAGGGCAGCGTGATGCACGTGACATGAAAAGCCGAGTCAGCCAACGTGACCCATTCACAGGCAATGCCTTTATCAGGAGACTTAACTACCTTGTTTTACGTAAGAATGTTACGACCCCGAAAATTAACTCCTCTTTCACTCAAAGAAACTAAAATAATTTTACAATAAATTCAATCTTACTAATATTAAAAATGTTAAAGTTTAGATGGATGTTTATTTGAAGGTATCTCCAGAACGGCTGAGCAGATCTAGATAAAGTTTAGTATACATATAGAACATAGTCTGGAAGAACATATAGATTAATAAGTAAGATTTTTTTAATTCCTCGCGGACGGAGTCGCTGGCGACAGCTAGTATCAAATAGAATAGGGTGAGCAAATTATTTTTTTAATCACGCCACAGTACATAACCTCAAAACTGCATTAACACAATCCTCAAAAGGATAGCAAGGGTCAATTGGATTGAATTAAACTTAACTTCTATTATTTAATAGTTCATAAATCAATGTTACAACAATAAAAATATTTTTTTACAACTTATTTATAATACGTGCAATTTCGCAGTATGGTTATCGATTATAATACGCCGGTGTGAAGAGTGCTCGCCTCTACAATTATTTGTAGAGCCCTTCATATGTAAAATTTGTATTCGAAAATAAATGAATTTTATTATTTAACTTTACGCCTTTTATATAAAGGCAATTTACTTGACTGTTTTAATATTTAACTGTTTGATATGTAAGAAAAACATAGAACATAGAGTCATCATAAAAGAGAAGGGCTTAGAAGAAATGTTAACCTCAACATGCATTTAATAAAATAGTCAAGCAGGAAATCTTACTAATATTATCATTGCGAAAGTTTAGATGGATGGTTGTTTATTAGAAGGTATCTTCTGAACGGCTAAACGGATTTTGATGAAATTTGTCAAAGATGTAGAACGCAGTCTGGAAGAATACATACGCTATTTTTTATTCCGTGCAGGCGGAGCCGTGGGCGACAGCTAGTAAGTAAATAATTTTAATATAGTCTAATTTAATGTAAAGAATGTGTTTTTTTTATAAAATTATAGATGAAAAATATTGTTCCAGTCTATAACAGAGAAAGGGCTGTGCGTAAAAATAATAATACACAAGTAGCCGAGCGTGGCTCATAAATCAAGTAATATTTCACGATGTGATATTGAAATTCTTCCTTCCTGAAGGTATGATTCTAAAAGCATCCTTCATTTTTTAGCTGCGATGTCTGGAGTACCCCTATTTGTATTCAAGACGCGTTCGCAACTCTATACAAGATGAATAAATAAATATATTTAATCGAATATTTAGGTTAACAGTGGTAGAGCACGCTAACAGTGGTAGAGCCCGCTTTAACATCTTCGCACGAATTGTCCCGGCTCACCCGGTGAAATACCACGACCACACAGAAGACAGGCGTCAAGTGGAAGCAATTCCGCGTTTCGTCTGATGAGTGTGCGTCCCGGAGGCCTGATTTAGTCCTCTTTCACGTCTCACCCTTTTTCTTATAAGGAAAGGATGGGAAGTGGAAATGGTCTTTCCGGATGAGAGGATGAATGGAAAGGGAATATATTTTCTTTCTGTGCATCCTCTCCTCCGTCGATTAAAGGTAGGCAATGCATATGCAATTGCGTATGTCTATGGGCAACGGTCGCTTCGCTATTACAGCGATTTCAGGTGGCCGCTCGCTCGTTTGCCACCTTATGATATAAAAAAAAATTAGGATTATACAACTTAAAATCTTTACATCTCTATTTCGAATAATAAATATATCTTAATAACATGCCTTAGTAAATTATGTTACCGGAATGTTGGCATTAAAGTTACCTTGTGTTTGTTAAAGCTTTGTATATAAGATTATCTTAGAAATTGCTTTGAAAACATTTCTGCGATCGCCTTTAGAGAAATACTGTTGCAGGAAAGGGGAGGGGCGTGCAGCGAGTTGTCACTGCTCGCGACAGTTACTGAATTTAATATATTATTTGCTTTCTATTCTAAAATACTAGAGATTTGTCAATGCTGATAAAAGTTCTTACCAAATAAAATTCTATGAATTCTTTCACGTATCCAAAAACTTGCTCCAAGTCTGAGTCTTTTCCATAACTTGAAGTCAAGTTATTGTTAATTTTATAGGAACAATATTTCAATATCGCGTTATAAGTAAACTAAAATACTGTACAGCGCCATCTATCGGCGCATAATTTATAACTATAACACATTACATTTACAAATCAACAAACGTTGTAACCAATTTAAATGTTTATAATTTAAACATTAACGAAACAAATATATAGTAACTTTGTTAATTGTAGACAGCACTCAGGGGTGTTACGAGCGTTGTTTAGATATGGCACAAATGTATGACCCATTTCTGTCTTTGACACCATTAAGACGAAACCTATCAAGATAGTTCTGGGAATTGGAACAGGGAAATGCATACAGAACACAATACAAAGGTATTTGGTGCTGGCACTTTAGCATAACACATAGAGAAACAGGTAGGAGAAATTAAAACTTATTCGTACATATCATTTGCTTCCCTTATTCATTTATTAGCCTCATTATTAATATATTACATTTCATATAAAAAATAAAAAAATATATACAAAATATATTATATTAAAAATAGAGCACCATCGGCTGCGGAGTCCCATGACTCAAACAACCAGTAATCAGGGCTGCAGAGACAGGAACCTTCCCACGATGCGTGCCGTTTCTAGGATAACTGCCTTTTGTATCGGGCCCTTAATCCAACTGTTTAGCGAGAGCTTCTTGAGATGTTGGTCGAAACTCTTCGCTATCAGTCCATTCACCGATACGACTATCGGAATAATGGTAGTCGATTTCATACGCCACATGGCGGTAACCTCGTGAGCCAAATCTAGGTATTTTAACAATTTTTCCTTTTCAGCTTTCACGAGATTCTCGTCATGTGGAATAGTGACATCGACTAACATTACACAACTCTCAGACCGGTTTATTATTACTATATCGGGCCTATTGGCAGCAATAGTCCTATCCGTAATAATTTGCTTTATGAGAACCTACCCAGATACTTAAGAGCGGAGTCCGTTGTTTATTTTAAGAAACAAAATGTATTCCAGAATTACTATTTCACCCGAGCCCGTCCGCGAGGAATTAAAAAAAAATCTTAATAACTAGCCTTTGTGTTTTCCTACACAATGTTCTATATGTATACTAAATTTAATTGAGATCCGTTCAACAGTTTTAGAGATACCTTTAAACAAACATCCATCTATCTAAACATTTGCATTTATATTAGTATAGGAGGAAGCAACGTTTTCGAGAAAGAATTTCAGGTCAGCTGATTTTGTAATACATCGGCCTTCTTGCTCTATCGGATAGAGTCTAGGCAGTCTGGCAGTCGGTAGTGGTTGCGTTCACTACTGCGCATCCACCTTGTCCACGTACTTATCCTGGATTTTAAAATCATTTTAAGACGCGTAATTATTAAATTTTTGTTTTTAAGTCTACCTGGCATACCTTTTTTATTGCCGGACATTTTCGACGTTGCTAAATATGTGCCAGATGCAATTTTCTAAATGCTTTTTTTTAATTTCAATTTATTTTAGAATGTCTGTAATTTTAATATTATGTTATTTAAAGATAATTAAAGCTTAAACTTAATTGTTAAGCCTTGAATTAAAGTAAGATATATATTATTAGTAAGGTAATATAATTAGGAGAATTTATGAAAGAAAATAAATTTTAGACTAACCCTCTGTATTAACTGTACGTTGTATTTGTTTAGTACAATGGTAAAATTTTGCATATCAATTAGTCTGAAATCTTCCAGCAATTAAATACATTTGTAGTACAATATTATTGTTCAATTATCTAACGGCGTCGGTTTTACGGTTTGTTTTGTGCGATATGTTACACCCTAAGGGATCATTATGAATTTATCGTGGCTCCGGCGAGAGGGGATCTCATAAAATAATTCATGTCCATTAAATCCTTTGCTTCTAACTCTTGCAATCGTTTTAATTTACCAGCATACATTGTGGGGTACCAGGGGGATATGTAGGGTAAAAGGGGTATAGATAAACTACAAATCTGAGTGAGGCATTTACATTTACTATTTCCTTTAAGACCAGCAACGCATCTGTTCTGTTGTGTTGCGGATGTCCATAGGAGTCGTTGTACATCATTTGCCTCCTTCTCTTATAAAAAAAATGTATCGACAGGTTTTCATGTCCTTTAAAGTTATCGTTCGAAACATTAACTAATCTAAAAGTTCATTTGTTGAAGAACAAATCATATATCTTGAGGTTTACACTAAGCGTCATCTGAGCTGTGACACCTCAAGTGCGGTGAAGCTGTCTCTACTAGTAATTCAGTCACAAAAAAGCATTCCTCTTCTACAAAGCCGGTAACGTCTCTACATTTCCTTTGGTGCTACAGATGTTCATGGGAGTCGATGACTTCTTTATATTAAGCCCACTGCGCATTTGCCCTCTTTGTTATAATGAAAAAAAAAACAAAATAAACTAAATTGAAGTTTCATATACTGTTTGAATTAATTCTAACGACAAAATGCTAAGCGAAAATAATGATAAAAGGGAAATCTTTCACAGCGCCATTACATGGAAGTGCCATTATCGTGAGAGAAACGCTTTTGCAGTACAACGTCTGAGTGTGTGCTGTTAAATTTTATTTAAAACTTGGTGTTGGCTAAAGAATGGTTAAGTTTAAATGAGAAAACTTAAACTAGTTCAAAACAAAAACATGTTTGTAATATACTTAAGTGATAAGCGAAGTGATTAAATACAATTTTTGTTTTGAAAAAGGGTTATTGTATGACACATTTTCAATGCAAAACATTTTTTTTTATATCATAAGGTGGCAAACGTGAGAGCGACTACCTGAAATCGCTGTAATAGCGAAGTGACCGTTGCCCATAGACATACGCAATTGGATATGCGTTGCCTACCCTTAATCGACGGAAGAGAGGATACACGGAAAGAAAATATTTTCCCTTCCCATGCATCCTCTCACCCGGAAAGTCCACTTCCACTTCCCATCCTTACCTTATAAGAAAAAGGGTGGGAAGGGAAAGAGGACTAACTCCGGGACGCACACTCATCAGACGAAACACGGAATTGCTTCCACTTCACGCCTGTCTTCTGTGTGGTCGTGGTATTTCACCGGGCGATCCGGGCCGATTCGTGCGAAGACGTTAAAGCGGGCTCTACCACTGTGAAAACTATATTAAATAAGTTAAATATTTGGTCAATATTAAAATAATATTTTAGAAGCAAAACTATGCAAAAAGGCTTATAAAGTTACTTTTATCGAAAAGTTTTGCAAACAAAAATTTTCTAGATTTTAAGAGAAACAATGTTTCACTAGAAATTTTTCTATTAAAATTTCACCAGATAAAAAACTTTGCTTTAGTTTCAATTCGTCGTTACATCTTATTAATATTATAAATGCAATTGGTCGGATGGATGGATGTTTGTTTCATTATCTTCTGAACGGCTACATAGATCTCGCTAAAATTTGGACAGATGGAGAACATAGTCTAAAGGCATAGGCTACTAATTTCTTTTAACTTGGGGCGAGCGGAGTCGCGGTTGACCGCTTGTGTTTTGTAAAAGTTTGGATTAAGATTTTTATTTTTGAATGATTTATTTTAGTTGTAATATTAGTGTAGATTTACATATATAGGAATCACGGTAAAAAAATCACCATCGTTCAGGCTGCAGCGTTTAAAACTTTTAGCAACGAATTTCAATATTGGCTGGAAAAATATTGGATGATTTATGAGGCCCGATTGACCACTTATATTATTTGCATGCTGACGTAACGCCGGCACGGACCAATATTTTCAACTGACGTTCGCTCCGCCTTTTTGAAGATGTTACGAACGCTTTACCGAATATAATATCAAATAGTTTGGTACTTATTTTTACTGAAAGATGTTTTTGACATACATAATATTGTTTACAAATATACGAGTGAGCAAGACATTATATAATATAATTTCGCAAATAAAAAAAAATAACACGGATACAAAGCAATGGATGTGACAAACTAATTGTAAAAAACCTTGCGTTTTAATTGTAATTTTAGCTTAAAAATATCTTAACCCTTTTATCGCACTCTGATATTAGAAAATATAAGAAAACATGATTAGTCTTACGTAGAGTTTTGAAATGCGATCTTGACAAATAAATAACAAAGTACTTATATAGCAAGCAGTTTTGGTGATACATATTTGGGGGTGATATATACTTTACGGGTAAACTTTTTCTATTAGTTATAATATTGTATATATTATGGCGTAATAACTTAATATTTCGAGGCTTTTACTTTAACTTTAATGCTGCTTGAAGATTTACTTATATTCTTACGTACGACTTTTATATAATTTCATCATCAGCTCACTCTACGTCCCCACCGAGGGGCTCGGAGCCTACCCTAAGCCAGGGGTGATTAGGTCTTTGAATCTTTTCTCAGATATGAGAAGATTGCATATAATCAGAAGATATACAACTGTATATTTATATACTTTAGGACTATTAAATTATTTGCTTGGAATTGTATTATTTATAATGATATTTTTAAATTAATTATTTTACATATTAAAAATAAATATAAGCTAAAATATTTAAATAGCGAGATTAACTAAATTTAATGAATTCGAAATGAAAATAGCGAAATCTTTCGCGTGTTACCAAATAGCAACAATTTCATTCGTTGATTAAAACACTCCGTCGAGTCGAAGAGTACTCGTGTAAAAAGTTATTTATAGAGCTCTTCCAATATAAAATTTATACTCCAAATTGAAAACGCTCTTTGCTTAATTAAAAAGTTTTGCAGTCCTCATTGACTTTTGCTGTTTATTAACAAACAACTGCGCGCCTCGTATCAGATCTCATATTCCTATCATGCATTCGTTTTCACTCACTAGGTTACTAGGTTTTCACAGATAATAAAATATTTTTATTATACAATTTTTCATTTATGCTTCTTGGTGCTATGACTTTTACCGCAGGCGCTTTTGTTTTTCGCGTTACTTTACAAAATTAAGCGGTAAATTACCAAAGGTATGTACAATAATTATGTCTTTTTTTGGCTAACTTTATATTGAATTAATTAACATGATCGTCCGGTGACGTCACCGACTAGTTTCGGACCGATTGGGGGTCCATCTTCAGGTCGAGTTTTTTTTATTGTTTTCCTCGCGAGTTATTCTTTATTAATTTATTACAATGTCTTACGAAATTTTCAACAATTTAATTTTAATTGAATGTTTTCTTTAATAGTGCTATTAAGTTAAATGTTTTAATATTAACCATAGAAGGTAGATAAATTGATCTTAATTCTAGCATCCAATATTAGTTCTCCAATATAAGCTCTCAAGTTCCCTGTGATCGTTATAATATTGAAGAACAAACTACCGTTTTTTAATAACAATTTTTAATAATATTTAAGGAATGTATTAATCAATACCAACAGAAATATTAATTTTATAGCACGCAAAAAATAATTTAAAAATAGAAGTACTTCTAAAGCGTCGGTAAAAAATTTAATATTAAGTTATAGGTCTAAAGTTATCTTAAAATATATTGTTAGAAGTAAGCTGGCAGTTCCACAGGTGCGTACTACATCTATGTCCACAGATCACACTCCTCTAGTGGTATATAAGCCCCATAGATTGTTGCTTATCTCCCGCAAGTGCCCTGATCGCACTATTTACGAGTCTCAGCTGACTCTATGTTTCTTGGTATAGTGTTAGTTGTTTGCCACTTCCATTTTATATATATCTTTTACACTAGAAGCGTCTTATCTTATTATTTTCTTATACTGGCAAATCTTTCATCTTACTATCTTACTTCTTACAAATATTATAAATGCGATTGTTTAGATGGATGGATGTTTGTTTGAAGATATCTCCAGAACAGCTGAACGGATCTTGATAAAATTTTTCATATATATAGAACATAGTCTGGAAGAACACATGAGCAACCAATTTTGTTTTTTTTTATACCGCGCGGATGAACTCGCGTGCGATAGCTAGTTATTTGTAAATAAGTTTTTGTGTTCCGAATCCTTAAACTCAATAATTACAGATCTGATTTTAAATTCTTTTTTTGTTTACTGGAACGAAGCTGGGGCAAATAACAACGTAAGACTAACGAGTTTCAATTGATGGAAAGTCGCAATCATTTCCCAATTACGGTCAAGTAGGATTTGTTATGCAGAAAAATTGGTTGTGATTCTCTCGAAATTATTTGAGAAAATTGAAGATGATTTTTTCAGATTCATTCGAGATGAAGTCGACCTCGATACTGTGATAATACAGGATGAGATAAAATACTAATTGTGATTTTTTTTTACTTACATTGAAAAATGTTATACATAATTTCTGTCAATAAGAACATACTGTACATTAAAATCTTATTATTTTAATTTAATAAAAGGGAAAACTACTAAATCATAGTAAAGGTTTCTTTCAATATACCCCTGGGATATTTTTACCTTCTTAGAAAGTCCTTATCTGATTTATTGGATGGGCCACAAGCCAACAAAAGTTCTACGGGGCCTCTTATGAATAGATACTTGTATATCTATATTTTATACAGAAAAGATATTGTAATATTATACTTTACGTCTTAAAATGTGACGTCATCCTGTATAAGGCATGTTTTGTGGATGGATAGCTTTAGTTAATTCAAATAGTAAATTATTCCAACTTTCGTGAGACATACAAACAGCTAAAACACTAGTCGGTGCTGACTACGGACTAACATACGTGAGTCTATTTTTTTATTAGTTTATAATTCAAGTAGTAGTGTATTTAGTCACATATAAGGACGCAATTATGATGTATTCATTGAGCGGTTAATAGTCCTCGGAAAAATGGTCACCTGAGCACTACGTACATCCCTCATGAGGTGGAACGAGTAGGTCAAAGCAGCAGTAGGTGTCCCCCTGTATGTATGTGCGAAAGCAGTAGTCTGGAAGACTGGAGGCGTCTAGTGAAAGGAGTCACAGCAGCTACTTGATGACCACGACCAGTCTGTAAAGACTGAAGCGACTGAACAGAGAGTTTAATTGGTGTAGTCTCAAAGCTGCAATGTTAAATCACAGTCTAAACTACACCAATTGTAGCAAAATTGGAAACAATAGTAAGACTAACAAGTTGACACGCAGCAAAAAATATAGATCGAAAGCAAATCCTTTACACGACAGCGCTACTGACGTCGTTCGTCGGTAGTCAGATTGTCGAGTGCAATTTTTATTCCACGCTTTATTTGCGACGGCACACACCCCATTGTTTCACTGTCAATTATTCACACGAATGTTGTGAATTGTACAGAATACAATTTAACGTTTCAAATGTAACGTAAAGGAGAATATTTCACGAGGCATTTTCTATTTTAAAGTATACTATTTAGATTTCCCTGGATAAATGATCTCTTATTTTTTTTATAGGAGAAGGGGGCAAACGAGCAACGAATCGCCTAAAATTATTTGATCCGACGCCCATGGACATCCGCAACGCCAGAGCAACCGCAGATGCGTTGCCGGCCTTTAAGGAAGGTATACGCTCTTTTCCTGAGGGCCCCTAAGTCGTAACTGTTTGAAAATACCGCTGACGACAGGGTATTCCACAACGCGGCTGTGCGAGGTAAAAAGTTACGCGAAAATCTTGTCGTTGTGGAATGCCAGCCATCGAGATGGTAATGAATCTCGCTGAAATTTAGCATAGATGTAGAACATAGTCTAAAAGTGCACATAGGCTACTTATTAAGGTTTTATTTAATTCCCCGCGGACGGAGTCGCGGGAGACAGCTAGTAAGAAAAAACATTTCGTAATCATTTGAAACCTAAAAAAGAAGCGAAATTGAAAGTCAGTGAAACATTATTCGTTATCCTTTTCAATCATGCTTTATATAGGTCACTTTACAAAAGTGAGTGAAACTGATATTTAACTATTATGATAGTCGAGTTTGTAAAGGGCAAAGCAATTAGCCTTATATTCACTTCGCGACTCAGTCATTAATTAAAGGTCCCTTTTATCAAATCCTTTTTTTGACCTTAGTTATAAAAAGACATACCTAAGTGTATGAAGTTTCATAAATTTTCAGCTGAAACACAACACAGAAAAACATATGCATCCCTCTCTTTCTTCTAGTAATAATATTGAGATAACAATGTTTTTGATAACATTATTTTAATATGGCCGATAAAATATTCATTGACAGTCGCCGGGCGAGCTAATAAGGCTAGGGTAAATAAATTGTAACAAACGACGCAATCATGCTAATACAGTATGCCTATTATAAGTCGCTTTAATTTATGAGAACAAAGCGATTACACAGACCAATAACAATACAGTTTACCCTAAATCATCTTACACAGTCACCGAGTCACTAAACGACTTGGGGACCTTCAAAAAGCGAGCATACCATTTCCTTAAAGGCCGGCAACGCTTCTGCAGTTCCTCTGGTGTTGCAGATGTCCATGGGTGTCGTTGATCACCTCGGTGTTCCCGCCGCTCGTTTGCCACCTTCTCTTAAAAAAACAGTCGCCAAAGAGAAACAGATTAGAGGCGAACTCTTTAGTTCGTTCCATCTAACTCTTATAATTTAGCAACGTCAAGTTACATATACGTCAGTTTTTGCTGTAGTTAGCTAAACGCCTGATAAATATTTTTTTTTCGTATTTGGTAGTAGGTCTGAGATCGGCCAACATCTATTTTTAATCCCGCGCGGACAGGGTCGCGGGCGACAGCTAGTTTGTACCTATATTTCCTTTTGTCTAATTTTTATCAGAAGTGTTTTGTTTAAATTGATATTTGGATGATATTTTCAAATACCACAATGACAGTAAATTAATTATTTTCACTTTGGAATAGAATACCACCCATACAATACTAATTTGTTGATAATAGCCCACAGCCCACGCCCACATCAACTTAAATAGTGGGCTATTACTTTTTACCTTTCCAAAATGAAATATTTTTTTACTCCATAGCTATTTTACTCATTGTCACCAGCTATTAAGGTAACTATCATTTTGGCTGACAGAATATTAAGTGTAGAAAAAGTGTATCTTATCTTGACTTTTCATTGTTGAAAATATGTACAGTCGCCATCAGATATATCGTAGCGAATATACTATACTAGATATTTTTGGTTCGTTGTGTGTATAGAAATTATTGACAAGCATCTGTTCAGATATTAATGTTAAATTATCATCATCATAATCAGCCTAGATTCATCCACTGCTGGATGTAGGCCTCTCCCATCGATTGCCACAATGCCCGGTCCTGTGCCGCCCGCATCCAGTACACTCCCGCAACCTTGACCAGGTCATCGGTCCATCGTGCGGGAGGCCTACCTACGCTGCGTCGACCCGTCCACGGCCGCCACTCTAGGACTTTTCGGCCCCATCGGCCGTCCGTTCTGCAGGCAATGTGGCCGGCCCATCGCCACTTAAGGTTTCCTTCCTCGCCAATTCTTCGGGCAATGTCGATTACTCTGGTTCTGCTGCGGAATTATAGTGTACATAATTTTTTGACATTTTAAGTTGTTCACATGTTGGTCACCTTGTTTGTTACCATATATCTGACGGCGACTGTACAAAAACATGGTCAACTTTTTTGTTTGAAAAAAATAACCGAGTACACCTATAAAACGTGCATTTATTTTTTTATATCACATGCGACGTTTATAAATTGCATTTGCAAGTCGAGCCATTAATGTGGACCCCAAGTCTAGTCGACTTAACATTAGCCGAAACTCGACTAAGCGTCTGACATGTTGACTCTGCAAACGGAATAATTTATTCATTCGCAAGTGCTCAAGACACGATCCGGAGATCGAAACCGTGTGGTCAGATGTCAGGAGTTGTCCTGAATCTATTTGAAGCATTGTCCAAATGTAAATATTTATAAGTCAGTACAGTTAAATAAGCAGAGTCTTATTCTTCAATTTTTTATGAATACGTGTGTGAAGTGTAATAATAGCTATACTTAATAGCTGTGACTTTACTTCGCCGAAAAAGCGAAGCGATCGCTGCCCATAGACATCAGAAATTGCTGATGCTTTGCCAACCCCCAATTGACGGAGGTGGGGTCGCAGAAAACGATATTTTCCATTCGTATGCATCCCCTCCTCTGTTAAATCCACTTCCCCTTCAAATTCATCTTTCATAAGAAAAGGGTCGTAAGTCAAAGGGTACTAAAATAAGGCATGCAGAATCAAACTTAACAGATGAAACGCGGAAATTTGAACAGCATTGTTATATGCTATAATAATCACTTTAATTTAAACAAACTCAAGTATATGACACATCCCACAGTACGTTAGAAGAATGCTTAGCTGCTTAACACATACAGTACCGCCGACATGTCCGCGAGTTCAGTTAGTAAGTGCGACTAAGTATATGAAAAACGTAGTGGCATTGAAAGTGTTAACTTATTTACATTCCGTCCTGTACAAGCAGCGAGAAGCGCGCTTTATTACACCGTCAATTATGCTCACTGCATTCAACTAACAAACAATAGAAAATATTACTATGACATTCACTCTTAGCTCCGAGCGAGTAATTAAATAATACGTTGAATAAGTGTTCAAATGAATATACTTTTGAATGAACATGGTTTCAATTACAACAGCGTTGCATGTATGAATTTTTAAATTATGAATGTAACTTTTTAATTTCAGCCTGTTCTTTTTAATGAAACTCTACATTTTTATTTACCCTTTTATATATTTACTTATTTTATATTTTATGTATCTATTTTGTCTCACTAATACTATTTTTAGAGCGTCGGTGACTCAGGTGTTAAGCTTGACTTGAATCACGCTACGTACATTGCGTTTTTCGAATTACATATGTACCGACTTTTTTTCGGTGGAGGAAAACATCGTGGTGCAACCTGCATATATCTAAGAAGAGATTTAAAGGTTTGTGTGATATCAACCAACCCGCAATGGGATAACGTGGTTGATGGCCTAGTCACCGTTAACTTAAGGTAGACTCTGAGCCCCTCAGTGGGGACATATAGTGAGCCGATGATGATGAAAACTATCTTGATATATAAGTACCAAGACTATTAATCCATTATCCATTTGTTAATGCAATAAAGTATTAATTTGGTTAATTATGTATGTTATTGTAAAGCGTGTATACAATCTACGTCGGATCGCTTTGATAGGTAGTCTCACGGGGCGCAAAGCAATTAAACGCGTATTGACTTAGGAAGATCTAAATCAATTTACAGTTTGACTGGATGATAGATCTGCGGTTATGCTCAATAATTAACTTAGGATTGATTTTAGTCCGAATCTACTGCGTATTTCAATTTTAATAAATCAATTCTAAATTTAAGCTTTGTGAGTTTTTTCTTTTAAATAAATCAATGTAACTATAGCAATCTTGATTCGCTTTTGTTTCGTTTTTTTCTTACAAATGAATCGATCTTTTGATTCAGGCATTATTCATTTTATATCACGAACACTTAACCCCAGTTCGCATTGAAAATGCATTCATAAAAGGATATATGAGGCATACGGGCGGTGAGCGCCGTAGGATCGCACGATAAAATCCCTGAAGCTAACTTTAACGTTAATATTTAACGTTCCATCGCGGCTGTTTCCTGGCGTTCATTTCAGCTGGGCCAGTAATGGTGATCCTATAACGGCTGGTCGTTGAGATTGAGGTGATCGGACTTTATACCAACATTAATACAACGTTATATGATTATTTAGTAATCTTAACTAAAGTCTAATGAGATTGAATGTTGGCTACAAAGGTAGAGGAAGAACAAAGAAAGTATGGATAGATTGTGTGAAGGAAAAGGAACAAAAGAAGACGTTGGCGTTGACGTAATTATTTCAATTTTGTGATAGAAGCAGTAATAACAAAGACAGAAGTCATTATTATATTATATTATATTAACATAATAAATGCGAATGTTTGGATGGATGGATGGATGTTTAAAGGTATCTCCAGAAGGGTTTTATGGATTTCGCTGACATTTGGCATAGATATAGAACATAGTCTAAAAGAACACTTCTTCTTCTTCTTCTTGTCAGCTATGAGACGCTCACTGCTGGGCATAGGCCTCCCCCGAAGATCACCATGATGACCGGTCTTGTGCCACCTGCACAGGACGCTCCGGCAACCAAGACCAGGTCCTCTGTCCAGGTCATTGTAAAAGAACACAGGGGCTACTAATTACTTTTTTAACGGACGGAGTTGCGGGCAATATCTTGTATTGTTATAAAGATAAACCGATTGCAAATACTGATAATATAAAAAGTCTCAGTAAAAAACTGTCAAATATCCGAAATCATGTTAAAATACGATTTAACTTTGTAAAAGTCGATGGTAACACGTAAAGTCCATTACAAGCCTAAATTTACCAAGCTAAAGTATTCTAAGAGAGAAAATTTCCAAGTTCAATACGTTATAAAGTTTATACCTTAAAGAAATTCTAACATCCTTTATCTGAATTGACTTACAAATCGAAGAAAAGAAACCTTAACTTTTCTATTAATAATATTATTGTTCTTTAAACGACAATTAAACATAGACAAAAAGCTAATTGGAGCGTAGGTGACTTAGACGCTAAACACTTGATTTGCAAACTGCAGGTCCTGGGTTCGAATCTCGCCATTTACCTTTATATTTTTCAATTTCTGATTTACATATGTACATTTATCCAACGTCTTTATTGTGAAGGAAAACATCGTGGAGCAACCTACACATATCTAAGAAGGAATTCAAAGATATGTGTGAAGTCAACCCGCACTGGGCAGGCGTGGCTGAGTATGGCCTTGTTACCCCTAACTTAGGGTAGGCTCCAAAATCCTCAGTGACTTGCAAAGAGCAACATAATTCACGCTCTTAACCCAGAGTAGTAGGCAGAGACCATGGACCTCCATTTGGATTGTTCCTGACATATCTCTCCCGTTCCTTCTGCATAATTTTTTACATTTTGTCTTTTTAAACAAAATGTTAAACACGGCTCGTATTCTCAACCGTGTTGCCAACTTTGACATACAAACGTTTGTTTTGTTATTAATTCTAATTTTGGGTTCATTTCAAAGTCAAGAAGTTTAATTAAGTTCGGAACAGTTTTGCCTGGGGTAGGAATCAACGTGTGCAATTTTAAGTTTGGTACAATTCATAAGAGACCAGTGATATGAAAGGGTGGGACCGAAATAGGTTTCCGACACACACACTCTTAGGATAAAACGCGGAGTAGTTTTCACGATTGTCTTATGCGTACTTATGGTATATCATCGGTCAAGCCAGCCTATTCATGGAATAGATTGTTGTTACTTGCTGGTTTTTATCAATCATTAAGATAAAGTATTATAACATCGAAAAATAATGTTTGAGGTTAATTAGATTAGGCAAATTTCTCAATTTGTCTATTAATATGTAAGTAAAAAAATAAATGTATTGTTTAAAACGCCATCGCCTATATCTTGAGGCAAGCTCGCCTTTCAGCAGGTGCATGTGTGTTTTGTAAGTTCGATAATTTATTCCAGAACTGTGTACCGTGTGGTTTACAATATATTTCACTTATTTTGTATCATAAAAGTCAAGGCGTTAAACGAGCTGGCTTAGAAAAACGTTTTTCTGTCTTTTACTTACTCGAAATGGTTTCTGTGACATTGGAAAAAACATGTTTTTAGACATTATTAGTTAGAATCCTTTGCCGCGAATGACGCGTTTTCGTTACAACGTCAAGTGTTACAATGATTATTGAGGGGACGGATAAACGTCGATAATTTACCAAGGCTAGTGTTGCGCCAGTACACCAGCGCAGTGTAGGATTTTCTTCCTGAAGTTAAAAAATATTAATCAGAGATATATTATGTTTTATTAGACTCACAAAATATTAGGTAGCTCAGTTTACTGTACGCTTATATCTTATATATAAAATTCTCGTGTCACAACTTTCGTTCCAATACTCTTCCGAAACGGCTTCACCGATTCTCATGAAATTTTGTGAGCATATTGAGTAGGACTGAGAATCGGCCAACATCTATTTTTAATGCCGCTCGGACGGAGTCGCGGGCGACAGCTAGTGTTATTATAATATGGTTATCTTTTTAAGATAATTAATTTACGTTTACTTAGTAAACATTTTACCGCAAAGTCAGTTTGAATTAAATCAATATAAGGAAGTTTCAAAGTATTGAATGTTACAAGCAAACTCCATTACGCTGGTGTTTAGAGGGGAATATAATACCGTGCTTAAAACACACTCTGTATTACATAAAATATGAATACAGGATGACTACAATGTCATATAAGGAAAAATACCTACTCGAGGTAGTTGGTAATATTGTGTGCTATGTTTTGAACTCTGTAACAATTCTGATAGGAAAGAAAAAAAAATATCGGTTTAAGGCTCTTTCCAAGGGCTTGATACTCGTAACTTCCTGATGTATCTTGTCCTTTTGTTTCATCAACTTAGATTTTGTACTATAACTCTTTTTTTTTGTTAACGCGGGAAATGCGTTTATGCACTTCGCTGTCCGTGCTGCGGGGGCAGCAGGGACGGTTTCGTGTGGGACTCCCCGCCTGGAAACAAGACCGGACTACCCACTAAACCCCGCGGTGTTCCCCTACGCCCAACCGGACCGTGGCATCTACGTTAGTTTAACCACGGCCCGGCTAGTGGTACTATAACTCTTACAGCTTAGGTTTTGAGCTGACGCTGTGTGTAATTTAAGCTACAATTTTATAAAAATGCATTAAAAATATAAGCACATTTTATTAATTTAATATTTTAAATTAAATGAACAGTAAAGAAAGCCAACTCACGGCAAAAAATTCGCCGCAGAATGACTGCTTAAGAGGATGATTTTTATTTTTACCTGCCGTGGAAAGTAAAAAGCGGCTAACTTTAAATGGGAAAAGTTAAGTTTGTTATTTGAAAGAAAAGGATCTCCATTACTTCGGCCGTCGGATTGATACAAAAGACTCGTCGAAGGAAGTTCCTCTTACTCTCCGTCAACAAGCTAATTGCTAATCATTAACGTAGAAACTTCGTATTTTATAAAATTTTCAATAAGCTTATTGTAAATGAAATTAATAACTTTGACTTCCACTTTTTTGTATTGCGTTATTTCCAAGAAATAATTAGTTTATTTTAATAGCAAAAAAAATGTAAATTGTTACATTTTTAAAAGGGAAATACAAACTCTTTTAGACTTGAATGTGTGAATTCTGTCTTTTTTTCAAATCTTTTTTATTAACCCTTAATTAGACGAATTTTTTGTAAACGTCATACTTACGTAATTTTCTCTAAACTTGTTCAGTAGATTTTTTTTAATTAGTTGTTTGTCACACTGGACACCATAGAATTAAGGGTTAATCGGCTACGGAATTTTATAGTTAACCGATAATTACTTAACATCAATTGTTTTTACTTAAACACACTCATGTTTCAGGGCACTATCCTCACATTACTCACTTAGCGTTCCAATTAATAACTACCCACAAATGGATCGTTAGCGAAAGCCATAACCAAGTTATATTAAGTTATAAACTTAATACGTCAAGATGACTTTGCTCAATTGATATATATTGCTGGCCGAACATATAGAACATGCAATTTATTGCTTTTGTTAATGTTGCTTACATTCAAGTAAATTAAGTGGGACAGGCTAACTCGCGGCTTGTCTCTGTCGAGGATAAATTCAAACCGCACAAAACATGCAAATGAGGTAAAGGTACGTATCCACCTTACAATCCCCCAAATTACATTTCTCTATGTAATTGGCTACTATGATCGTTAATGTTTTACACCATACAAACATAATGTTATAACAAATCCTTGTCTGTGTTAGCTCGTATTACTAGCACTATTTTTATTTATATTATATATTATATATACTCCCTAACTACTAACCCCGCCCACTAATCACTCCTAACTTAGGGTAGGCTCCGAGACCCTCAGTGGGAACGCATAGTGATCTGACGATGAAAACATAAATGCAAATGTTTAGATGGATAGATGTTAGTTTGAAGATATCTCCAGAACGGCTGAACGGATCTCGATAAAATTTGGCATACATATAGAACATAGAAGGACACATATGCTACTAATTAAGTTCCTTTTTTTTAAATTTCGTGCTGGTGGAAACTTGGGCGACAGCTTTTAAGTAATACAATAACAGAATGCGATGTTATTTTATTTGATATATAAACACGGCTAAACACTCACGTATATTCGTCCGGTGGCTGGCACTCAGCGAGCGACGGGCCGCGTCCGCGAAATAATACCAGTACCACTCATCCTGATGAAGGGCCCCCGATGGGCTCGAAACTAGTCGGTGCCGCCACCGGACGAATATACGTGAGTGTTTAGCCGTGTTTATATATCAATTTAGTATAATGTCTCACGAAAGTTTGAATAGTTATTTTATTTTAGTGTTGATTGTAAATTATTATAAAACACACTTAAGTTCATACATAACTTAGACTTGGAGCTTTAAAAGTATACGACTGGTGGATTGTTAACGAGAGCTATAAATATAGAGTTCACTACAGTTGCGGTAGATAGGGCAAGATCTATAGAGTTTAGTGCACTTGATGTTTGTACGTGTCTGTGAGATTTACACTTTACTTAAGTTTATTTATAATATATTAAATAAAGCTTAAAAAACTTAGTTGCATGTTACTAAGTTTTTTTTAGCGGTCAATGAAACATTCATCTATTCAAATTGTCTCATTTATGATATCAGTAAGATTTGCAAGTTGGATTAAGTTATATTATAAAACTTAAAACGTTGTTAAACGGAACTCGCAAACGGAAATGACTTTGTTAACGTTAGGATCAAACAATTAGTCTGAGAAAACAAAGTGAAACTTAGAAAGACCTGTCTCCAAACTTCCGTTTCTAAGCTAACAAGAAAACTATTAGCAATTATCAGAGTTCGACGTTTCTATCAATTTATAAGTTGTAATCACTTACGAGGAGCGTTTACGAGTTCACACAAGTACTTTTATAACTATTGTTGGATTCTGAGACCAAAAACTCTATATAAAAACATATAGTCATCACTCTCATCACCTTTGACAAAACAGAGAAAAGAATATGTTCTATTTCGTGTTGTTTTATTTTATTTTATCTACTAATAGATAAAAAAACGTGGTTGACTATGGCCTAATCACCCTTAATTTAGGGTAGGCTCCGAGCCCCTCGGTGGGGACGTATAGTGAGCTGATGATGATGCTGATGTTAAAAAAAACCTTTTCTATAATTATCAAGTGGTCTATTTTTTAATGATGAAGATATTTCATGTACCAATATGTATTCCATTGTGTATGAAAAACAATTATATTTTATTTCTTTTATGTCTATTTTATTTATCTTTCTATATAATTTGTGTCATTATAAAGGCCATTTAAAAATAAAAAGTAAGCAAACCAGTTAGTTATTATAATAAATTAGTTTTTTAAATTATTTGAACAAATATTTGAATGTGTTACTATACTTATTCGGTTATTCATAGAAAGTTTATCGGATAAGTTATCGATTACTTAGCGCTGGTACGGGAATGGAACTGACTGGTGTCTCTTGTGACCGATGGAGTTTCCTAACTAAATTTACTTGTTGCTTTAGATAATATTGATATTAGTAATTGTGAATTATCGTGATAATACTCTTAATATATTCTGAAAATTTACGATCATATTTTTCATTATATGCTACAGTTTTTATTCCTTTACCTATTCATAACGTTTTATTAACAAAATTAAAATTTTACAGTTACTAGTTTCTTGCTAATAAGAAATTAAAAATAAAAACCTAGTCTTAATATTAAAGACACTATTAAGAATCCAATAATCGTAAGTCAGATCATCATAAATCGGAGTCTACCCTAAGTTAGAGGTGACTAGGCCATAGTCAACCACGCTGACCCAGTGCGGGTTGACTTCACACATATCTTTGAATTTCTTCACAGATATGTGCAGGTTGCATTACAATGTTTTCCTTCACCGTAAGAACGCCGGATAAATGTACATATGTAAATCAGAAAACGAAAAACACATTGGTACATGGTGGGATTGGAACCCAGGACCTGCAGATTGCAAGTCAAGCGCTTGACCTCTGAGCCACCGACGCTCTAAATCGTAAGTAATACTAAAGAGATATTCCGATAACTGAGCGAAAGATAAATCGTTGAAAAGAAGAACATCAAAGGACAGTAATAAAATAAATTGCAATAAAAATATTCAAGATAACTTGAAAAGCTCGAGTTAAGCACAGCTTATACCGTTTGAGCCGGTAAGAAGTTTTTAACTGGAAGCAACTTGTTATCGTTGAGTAAGTTATATGTTAGACTTGAGGCGATACATAAGATGCAAATGAGTTGGAACTGAATTTGCATCTCAGAAACACGACGGTGTGCGGACTACGGGAAGCAAAACTAAAAACCTATTTAAGTTTAATCGTACAAGCTTTGGATGGTGAAATATTTCTCATAGAGCAATGTATGTGGCAGGTCTAACTTAATTTGTATTTTATAGTAGTTAAAATGCGAATGTTTAAATGGATGGATGTTTGTTTGAAGGTATCTTAAGAATGGCTGACCGGAACTGTATTAAATTTAGCATGCATATAGAACATAATCTGAAAGAACAATAGGCTACTAATTACGCTTTTTTTAATTCCAACGCGGATAGAGCCGCGGGCGACTGCTGTAGCAAGTAAATCAAAGATGAAATTGTATTTCTTAAGGTGTATAGTCATGCCGATCATTACATTTTAAAGAAACATCTAGATATAGTTTAGTATAGTCTAGTCTTATTACCTACATTATGTAATATGACATTTTTTATTTAAGGTGCAGGATTAGTGCATACGTATATATGACAATGCTAGAGCCCGCTTTAACATCTTCGCACGTATTGTCCCGGCTCGCCCGGTAATATACCACGACCACACAGAAGACAGGCGTCAAGTGGAAGCAATTCCGCGTTTCGTCTGTTTGCGTTCCGGTGGCCTAATTTAGTCCTCTTTCACTTCCCACCCTTTTTCTTAAATGGAAAGGATGGGAAGTGGAAGTGGACTTTCCGGATGAGAGGATGCATGGAAAGGGAAGATATTTTATTTCTATGTATCCTCTTCTCGGTCGATTAAAGGTAGGCAACGCATATGCAATTGCGTATGTGTATGAGCAACGGTCACTTCGCTATTTCAGGTGGCTGCTCGTTTGTTTGCCACCTTATGATATGAAAAAAATCATTTTATATTCAACATAAGAGATTTACCCTTAAAAATCATTAAAAGCAAAGGCAGAAATTGATTTGGATAATGCAGTAAAGTCGGAGGAAGCATGTAGTTTAATAATATAAGTAAAAGCTTTTGGATTACTTGGTATTTGAAGTGAACTAGCGAAGTTGTCGAGAAACGTAGTAATCAACCAATTAGCTACTAATAACAAAGTAAAACTTAGAGACCTACCTTCAAACTTCCCACTTCTGAGTTAACAAGAAAACTATTAGCAATTATCAGACTTTGGCGTTTTAATCAATTTAAAACTTGAAAACGAGGAGCTTCTGCAAACATTGTTACGACTCACACAAGTAGGTTTAACTTTTAACAGCATCGTTGAAGATTTTTTTTGTTATCATTTCCAGTGGAACTTCCCCAAGTCACAGATTAACAAGTTGGTTGACGTTTGTCCTATATATGGACTCGTTTCATTTCATAGGATTTTGATCTCAGAAAACCACGGTAAAACATAGAAAATGATAAGACATCTATAGTTAAAAGTGGATCTTGTACCATTTTTTTGTATTATTATTATATTACAGTCAACAGTTTTAAGGTACCTAAATGGTTACTGTACTTATTTAAAGTTTAAATGACACTTATAACTTAATCAATTGATTTAATAAATTCCGATTCATAAAATCAAAAATAGGTCAAATATAAGTTTTCAAACTTTGACAGCGCATGTGGGGAGAACTGTCCTAACTTCACTGCAAACGTTAACAAGAAAACTGTTAGCAATTACCAGATGTCGGCATTTCAATCAACTTGCAACTCGAAAACAGGGCGCTTCTGTAAACATTCTTACAAAACTATGAAAGCAGTAAATGAAGTCTTTATTTATATTTAGTTAAGGTTGATTTTTGCAAATCAACTGTTACAAATTTATGTAGATGGGTCGAGCTAGCGGTTACATGTGTGGCAGTTATGCAATTTTCTTCTTTATTTTATCAAATTAGAGAAACGTCCTGGATGGCTGGCATTCCGCAACGGTGCGATTCTCGCGCAACTTCTTGCCTCGCACAGCCGCGTTGTGGAACGGTCTGTCCTCGGCGGTATTTCCAAACCAATACGACTTAGGGTCCTTCAAGAAGCGAGCCTATCACCACCTCAAAGGCCGGCAAGGCATCTGCGGTTCATGGGCGTCGTTGAACACCTCGGTGTTCCCGCTGCTCGTTTGCCCCCTTCTGTTATAAAAAAAACGTCATATTTAGTTTTGAATATAAACAATTTTTTTAACTTCCCTTACTTCACTGTATCTTTGTTTTATATTTAACTAAGCACATAGGATTGTTTTATCTCAAAAGACTTAAAAAGCTCTTTTATCTGTGCAAATAAAGTTTAAGGATTGATTATTGCGATTGGTCATTTAGATATTAAATAAATCCTATTATTAACCTATTATAGAACCAATCTTGCAAAATAATTCATAATATTATTAAAATTCATACACCAAGTTTGTACTTTGTTCTTTACGTTTGTCATTTCATCGCTCTCAGACAAAGTACGTTAAATATTAAATCAGTTCAAATCGTGTTCACTATCTTATTCTTTTCATTTATTCACACTGGGGTTTTGAAATGTCACCTGGATTAGAATATATAACAAAGTAACTGTCGCCAACATCCATCCATTCGCGGAATTAAAAAAAAAATAGTAGCCTATGTGTTCTTCCAGACTATGTTATATCCATGCCAAATTTCAGCGAGATGCATCCGTTCTGGAGATAGCTTTTCAAACAGACATCCAAACATTCGCATTTATATCAGTAAAAAAATTTTTAAAAGAAATATAGGACAAGGGTTTTTTTACGAATAAAAACATAATTTTTTAATCACTAGTTTAGAACTTTGTCTTTGTTGAAAAAAAACTCTTTGTGTCGGAAATATATCGCATTATTAAAATGAGTTTATCAAGATGTTTGATATCTTTAAATCAAGTAATTAAATAATCAAAGCGGACATTGTACGTAAATAATTCATGATATCAACATTAGTATTACGTAAATTATAATTTTACGTTTCTACAAATATAATAAATTTATCCAAAGATCAAGGACCAACCAAATTATAGCTGAGTCGTTTTAATTTTTGCCATTTCTAAGATTTCAACGATTCAGCAATTTTAATATCTTATAAATTCAACGTCGCCACATTACTTCCTTTCATGCATTTATTCAGTAAGAGCCTTTGAAAGAACGTTAACTGGAGACAGACCTTTCATAAAGGACAAAACTTGTGACCAAAAGGTTGAATAATTTTATTTAAAACGCTTTCTTCAAATATCATTTGAAATATTGATTTTTATATTATTAATATCTAGTTTTATATTAATTATTAGAACCTGGATGACGAGCTTTGCTCGGTAATTTTTTTTTAAATTTTGTTTTTTGGAAATTATATTTAAGTACGAATTACTAATAAAATGATGAAATATGAATAATATTTTTCGATCTTACCGATAGAAACATTTAAGTTTATGTTTAAGTTGATTATCGATAAAACACGAATAAAATGACATTTTTCTAAAAATGATTCCTAGCTAGATCGATTTATCGCTTCCGAAACCCTCTATGTACTAAATTTTATGAAAATCGTTGGAGCCGATTCCGAGATTCCAATTATATATATAAGAATTGCTCATTTAAAGATGTAAGATAAAATAAGTCAATACTAAATAGTAAAATTTTTAACCAACTTCAAAAAGGAAGAGGTTTTCAATTCGCCTATATTTTGTGTGCGATTGTTAGAAAAATATGAGTGAGTCGTATTTCTCTTTTTAATTTACTTTACAAAGTTATAACTTAGAAAGTAATATAGTCTACGTTATTCATATAATAAAAATAAATTTTTAAAAAGAAAAACTTGCTCCATACGTTCTCGTAGTAAAATTTCCGAAGTTATTTCCTAAAGCCCCATTCCTTCGCGTTTCCAAATTATTGCGAGTATCAACATTATTATACTACGTTTGATTTCCGCTTCTTGAAAATCCTGTCATTTCTCAATATCCGGTTGCGGATTGATTTTTGCGGTGTTACCTGTACTATATTTACATTAGGAAAGGCAAAATATAATGAAATTCAAGAAGTCACATATGTTAGAAACAGCTTAAGAACGAACAAATAACGATGCACTTAAATAGTAACTTAGTATTGAATTTTATATAATCATCATCATCAGCTCATTATAAGTCCCCAGCAAGGAGCACGGAGCCTACCCTAAGTTAAAGGTGACTGCCTAGTCTTATAGTCAACCACGCTGACCCAGTGCGTGTTGATCGACTTCAAACAGATCTTTGAATTTACTGCCAGATATGTGCAGGTTGCACGATGTTTTCCTTCACCGTAAGAACGTCGGATAAATGTATATATGTAAATTGAAAAAACCATTTGGTACATGGCAGGATTCGAACCCAGGACCTGCAGATTTAAGTCAAGTGCAACTTCTGAGCCACCGACGCTCTTTTATTTATATAATACTAGCGGACCCGACAGACGTTGTCCTGTCTTTAATTTGAATAAATTAATATAAAGTTAATATTTGATGAAAATTGTGAATCTTAACCATTCCCAGATCCCCTTGAACACACACAAAAAAATTCATCAAAATCGGTCCAGTCGTTTGAGAGAAGTTCAGTGACATACACACTCACAGAAGAATTATATATATAAAGATTAAAAATTAATTAATTCTCCTATCAAACTCTGAGGTGAGGTCGGGGTTGATATCAAAGGTTAAGTTGCATGTGCTTGATTCCAACACTAGATGTCAGCACTTTATACTGACTATATGTCGCTTAGTGAATAGAATTTCATGCATAATATTATCTAAGCTCCTTAGGCGACGCAATGCAACTAGAGCGAGAAAACAAACTATTTAAATGTGTAAGATAAAATATACATAACTTGAAATAGTGTACTATTATTTACGGTACAAAATGACAGAAGATAAGCTACAGAATTAGTAGAGGTTCTAGAGTTTCTGCCTACTTAAATACTTAGGTATAATTAGACCATGGTTATATATCTATCTTACTTCTAACTAATATTTAAAATGCGAAAGTTTAGATGGATGGATATTTAACACAACACACAACAACACAACACATAACACATAGGCAACTAAGTTTTTTTTTAATTCCGCACGGACGGAGTCGCGGGCAACAGCTGGTTAATTTATAAATCTGTAATTTGTAATAATCATAATATATACATATTCTTTTCATATAAACCTTTTTACTTTATAAAGATACTCAGACAAAATTGGTTATAAATTTATGCAAAAAGTAAGGTCTGTAATACTAAAAGAAAAAAAAAACAGAATGTAGAATACCCTTAAATATTTCCTTACATATATAACGCTGTAAGAAAGGAGCTTTAAGGGAGACAAGCCGTGCTCATAAAACCTGTTGTTTAAGGCAACCCGAAAAAGCGAGGCTTGCGAAAATATCCACCTTTTTGGATTTATAGCATTTGAGGTATCAATGTGAAAAGGGACGAATTTAAAGTATTTCTGGAAATGTATACAAATTTGTGTCACTCGGTCGAAGGTAAGTATCCTTTTTACTATCTATTTAGTTTATTTTGTTGCGGTTAGAGGTAAACATTTACTGGTAGGGAAGCGAAGGTTTTCTTAGTTTAAAACCCCAACCAAGTTCTATGTGAATAAATTAAATGTTTGAATTTCTCTACTTTTTATCGTCAAGAATTAAAATTGTCTTCGTAATAATTTAAGAGATATTTAGTTTTAAAGTCTTTTTAATTCCTGTTTCCCTTTAAATAAAACGCTATCATCTTCTTAACATTGTTCCCTAGAGAAATTACCATCATTACTAACTTTTGTTTGCATATTAAACGAAACTTGCATAGTCTTCTTGTTGCCACTTACGAAACGAATGCATAATTTAACAAGAAAACAACCCGTTATTTCAATGTTGTAGTTTTAATTCAAAATTTATCTTATTCTAGAAGTTTTCTTGTATATATAAAAGTACGGAATTCAAAAAAATAATAAGCCTAATTTCAGCGACTGAAGATACGTAGAGACAAACATTCAAAGATTTTAAAAGATTACTATGAAATTTTGCAGCAAGATAAAAATAAAGTTGTTTTAAGAGAACTTGTGCACATTCAGAATTGTGTTTGACGAAACAATCCAAATGGTCAAAATAAAAACAAGCGCGCATCTCTTTTTTCTTCGTCGTACTTTAAAGAGATTCTCGTTGGAATTGTTAACATTTAGTTCAAAGATTCAACACAGTCCTGATTGATTCTGAGCAAAGAACGCGACGACGGAGCAATTCATTTTGCTCTCTCGTTGATAGCTTTACTGAGTACATTACGGTATTAAATCTTAAGGTTTCTTTAACGATATTTAATGAAAAATATTGTATCTTATATATAAAATTTTCGTGTCACAATTTTCGTTCCCATACTCCTCCGAAACGGCTCGACAGATTCTCATGAAATTTTCTGAGCATATTCAGTAGGTCTGAGAATCGGACAACATCTATTTTTAATCCCGCGCGGACGGAGTCGCGGGCGACAGCTAGTAATTATATAATAAGAAAAAATGTTTACTATTGATTTATTACTTTCCTTAAAGATTTTACTAAACTAAAAGTAATCATGTATCTAACAGTTGTAAAAATACCTTTAAAATATCTGTTTCTATTTGTTAGAGTTTCGTGTTTTTTTCACCATAACATTCCATTTACCCGTAACAATGAACTCACTTCATCTATAATAACTAGTGTGAAATCATTTTAGTAATTTCAATACGCCATTTGTATTTCTATTCATAATTAATATGCAATGTGGAATTTATTAGGTACAGTAGAGATTTGTTTATATTAACAACCGCAATTTTAATCAAATGTATGCTTGCTGTGGGTTCCCACTGTCAAAACATGTTTACAAAAACATTTACATAAAACTACTTTATTGAAAACTTTGAACTAAATGTATTCTTCAATAGACAAAAATACGTAATGTATGGTCCTTCCTTAACTCACATTATTGTGGATCAGGCGTCAAGCACTTGACTTGCAATCTGCGGGACCTGGGTTAGAATCCCGCCAAGTAGCAATGTGTTTTTCGATTTCCGATTTACATATGTACATTTATCCAAGGTTCTAACGGTAAAGGAAAGCATATCTGAGAAGAAAATCAAAGATATATGTGAAGTCAACCAACCCGCACGTGGTCAACGTGGTTGACTATGGCCTAGTCACCCTTAACTTTCGGTAGGCTTGGAGCTCCTCAGTGGGGACGTATAGTGAGCTGATGATGAACACTTACACAACACACTTATAACACAGACATTTAACTGTATGTGTGCGTAGTATGTGTGTATGTGTGACTAGAATGTTTTGGAAATATGTAGAAGGTCATTAACATATTAATGGATAAAATCTATGTAATTTTTGATCTCCATAGAAATAAATCAAAGGTACTCTTGTGTTAGTTAAACCTGTGAAGGTATGTTAGTCTAAGATTCGATTACTTGAATTGGATATCGGGGTTCATTCCGTAAGGGTCAATCTTTGTTAGCGTAAGCGGATCCTACATTAGCCCCTTGACCGGTCCCAAAGGTGATGCTGGAAATTTGACTCGACACTATTGACTTTCAATTAAACTGTAGCCTTCACATCAAAGTACTGATAGTTTTTAAAATAATTTACTTATTATGCCTATATACACATCATCAGCTCACTATACGTCCCCACCGAGGGGCTCGGAGCCTACCCTAAGTTAAGGGTGACTAGGCCATAGTCAACCACGCTGGCCAAGTGCGGGTTGGTTGACTTCACACATATCTTTGAATTTCTTCTCGGATATGTGCAAGTTGCATCACGATGTTTTCCTTCACCGTAAGAACGTCGGATCAATGTACATATGTAAATCGAAAATCGAAAAACACATTGGTACATGGCGGGATTCGAACTCAGGACCTGCAGATTACAAGTCAAGTGCTGAAACCACTGAGCCACCTTACTTTTATAAGCATACGAATGGAATCAAATGCTGTGTATTCATAAAATATTTTAGTACACGATTTGTTCGTTAATTATTAGATGACTCTCAATTTGTTATTTAAATTATTATGTTGAAATATTGAATTTCTTACAATAGCGGCTAGTTTTTAATAATTTGAGCGGTTAGATGTACCTTTGCAAATATACTTTGTGCCAGCAATGAAACGAGGATTTAGCAAACATGCAACCGTGATTTGAAGCAGCTATGACTCGCGAAAGCCATGGTCGACTTCACTACACAGGATATTGGAATAAAGCAAATAAAAAACGACTTTACATCCACGCGGATCGCCGCTAGGGCTCTGATATTGAAAACAGATTGAAACGAAATCCTCTTCCTGGAGATAATACAAAAACATGTTTTGCAGCAAATTATTAAGAATATTTATTTAATAATAAATTAAAATGGTAGGTAATAGAAGGGCTTTTATACCATTTTCCTCATTGTTACTCCTTAGTTATAAGTATAAAAATTTGTGTATAATGCCTTTTTTTTTATAGTCAGGAAATGCATTTACGCACGCCTACGCCGGGCGGTGCAATGGCATAGGGAGTGTGGGACTCGCCGGCCACAGAAGGTGACCAGAATACCCACTAAAACCTGACTGCCCTCTGACGCATCGGGACGGGACCACGGGCACGCTTTCGCTCTCGTCCGCGGCTGTGTATAATGCCTATCATTAATATGGCTGGATTCAAGAGTATATATTTCTTTGTGTCCTCTCGTGCCCTTAATAGTTGGATTGACTTTGAAGAATTATGTGTCATACGATTTTTATTCTCCACGTAACCACTAAATCCACGACCTACCAGTTCTATAGAGTGGAATAAGACTTTACAAATCAGTTGTTACTTGCGTTAACTGTTCCAATTTCAAATATAGTTCATCAAGTTTCCGTCTCCTTGTAATCCTTAGGACGCTAGCATCCAATTATGAGAAAGCATCAACCACGTCCAGTATCCAATTTCGTGCAACAATTCCAAACTCTCTGATGCCTATGGACCGCAGTGCGTACATAGTAAATTGGCGAATAGCCGAGTGGAGTGCACCTAATTGAATAATTAACACTTTGCCGAGCGACAAAGGACTTCGAAAATGCCTTGATGTGCCGGAATATTCTAAAGCTGAACGATCTCGGCGCATGGCTATTATTTCGAGATTGAGTGTTCAAGTACAGCAATTAATATTTCATTAATTAAACAGAATGAACAGTAATTCGTGTAGTTCTTGAGACATCTTACTTTCGTATTAATATTATAAATGCGTATGTTTAGATGGATGGGTGTTTGTTTGAAAATATCTCTAGAACGGCTGAACGGATCACGATGAAACTTGGTATACACATAGAACATAATCTGAAAGAACACAGATGCTACCATGTTTTTTTAATTTTGCGAGAACGGAGTCGTAGGCGACCGCTCTGTCATGTATCTTTAGCTCCTGTATTTAATATCGAAAAATCGAAACTTAGAATTGATGTCTGTCTGTCGTAACACTAGTCGGATAACTTCATTAATATAAAAATAATTTTATCTTATATAATCGTTTTATTTGCAAGGCTTATGTTCCTTATTGGAAATTATCGATTCCTTGAAATCATGACCGGGTCATATACCATATCGCATGCAAGAGAACAGTTCCCGCGGGATGCGCCGGGATTACGCCGAATGCTTTTGTAATTAATTGTCTGAGAGCTTTGCGAACATGAACCACGGATTAATATTGGAATATGTATCGAACATAATAAACTTGAAACACTTTTAATATGTTTATTTTAAAATCTAATATGCGATTGTTTATTCATATCAACGCATGAAGAACTCTTGAATGTGTTTTTTTTTACATAAGGTGGAAAACGAGCGAACGGCCACCTGAAATCGCTGAAATAGCGAATTGACCGCTGCCCATACACATACGCAACTGCATATGCGTTGCCTACCTTTAATCGACGGAGAAAAGGATGCACAGAGAGAAAATATTTTCCCTTTCCTTGCATCCTCTCATCTGGAAAGTCCACTTTCACTTCCCATCCTTTTCTTATAAGAAAAAGGGTGGGTAGGGAAAGAGGACTAAATTACGCCTGAGGGACGAACACTCATCAGACGAAACGCGGAATTGCTTCCACTTCACGTCTGTCTTCTGTGTGGTCGTTGTATTTCACCGAGCGAGCTAGGCCAATTCGTGAGAAGATGTTAAAGCGGACTCTACCACTGTTAAACTACCAGGTTACTTAACTCTACCGGGTTGGTACTTAAAGTTCTTCATAACTCCTACCTGCTATCATCTACATATAATTCTAATTATTGACCAGGAGTATAATATATCACGTTACAAATCTTAAATTAAAAATATTCGTTAATAAAGTCTGTTTTATTTATCACTGACCACTCTTGCTTTGCTATTTCTTTTTTATTTATCTGTTAAAATCTAAGCGAGTTGTTAGTATTATTTAAATAAAACAAAGGACTTGATAATCTTTGTAGATGAACAGAGTTAATGAATCACGAAGGTTTTCGATATTAGTTCGATTGCGTTCTGATACGTGTTTATATATTTACAGGCCGTATGATGTTATTTGTTATGAAGTTATTTCTCATAATAATTGTATATTATAATATTATGTTTTAATTCTTGAACTGAAAGGAAAGTCTTTAGATTCTAAATTTATGCTATTACTACTAAGCACTACTACGTCCGCGCTGAATTAAAAAAAAAAAACTTAATTAGTGGCCTATGTGTTCTTCCACACTATGTTCTACATTTATACCATGTTTCATTGAAATCCGTTGAACCGCTTATGAGATGCCTTGAACAAACATCCGTCCATCCATCCATCGTAAACAGTTGCATTTTTAATATCATAATACTTAAATGGATTGTTCAAACAGTTCTTTTTATTGTTTTATAAGAAAAGTTTTGTTTAGTTCAGTGCTTGGTCTATTTCAGTCTTGTCTAGACACAGCTCGTTTTAAAAAGAGGATTCAATTAGAATTAATTAGGGACTATCTTATCCCTACGAATGTTACATCGATCTTTTGCTAAATTTGCAGCAATTAGACGATCTTAGGTTGAAAATAAACATTTAGAAATAAAGATCTTATTCTGTACTTAATTTAAAAAAAATTGTAGTTGTGTTTAATTTAAGTTGAAAACAGAATCGAGAAATTATATCATTTCCTTAAACTTTTTAATATTTTCAGTTTTTTTTTAATTTAATTATTACTTTTCTATATGGTATCCATTAGTATTTAAAATAATTTTAAAAGTTCCTAATTAACTTTATTACGATTTCTCTAACTTTAATTAACTGTAAAGAAAATAACTTTAAGAAATCTAGTTATTTCTTAATCATGAGATACTTAATATAAAAATAGAACTCGAAAACTAATATTTACAATATTAAAATGTTCATTAATTTAAAAAGTTTTTGACCAATTAGAAAACCTGATCCGAATCTGTTATTTGAGAGAAATAAACAAATGAAGCTACGAAATTTTTAATTAACTCTTTGAAGTTTTTTGTTTAAAATTAATAAAGTCAAATTACTTCTTTAATTAAATTATTTTATGAAAATATTATATGAATCTATATACTACAGTTACAAGCTATATATATGTTTTTCTATTAAAAATCTTACTAAAATTTCAGTACAATACAAAACCTCGAACTTGTATATTCTTAATCCGGTAGGAAAGCTTTCGTGATGGGTCACAGTCGTAAAACCTGTTGTTTAGGGCAACCCAAAAAGAGAGCTTTGAATAATATCAGCCTTTGTGGATTTATAATCTTTGGGATTTCAAGAAAATATACCGAAATATACGAATTTTGTGTACTTTAGGGTTGCAATTTTTTCTATTCGTTTTGTAACATTGAGTTTAAAAATAGTGTATTATGTATGAAAACTTAAAATAAATATGTTTGGAAGATAAAATTATTACGCCTAAATCCTGTACTGCGAGATAGCTATTAAAATGATCACCGCAAGATGGCGCTGTAGTCATACCAAAACACGCGTCAGTTGTTCGTGTCAGTTTTTCATAATTTTTCAAAAAAAATATTTATTATAGAATTATATTATTAAATTTATATTATATGTAGTTATTAATAATAATAAATTACTGAATGTTTCTAAAATACATATATCGAAAATATAAAAATGTTGTAAAATTTATCAGTGTTTTCTTTTTATGTAACAAAGAGATTCAGTAAGTTCAGATACTATGTTAATAATCCTTTATAAAAGTAGTAGATAAAGTAGATAAACAAACGTCTAAGTAACAGTGGTCAGAAGTAAATTGGGCAGAATATTTTTGTTTGAGATCCTCAATTACCGGCAGTGGATGTAAGGGATCACTTTGTAAGGGTCAATCTTTGTAAGCGAAGGCGAACACCATTAGCCCCCTGACCGGTCCCAGAGGTATTACTTGAGATTTTCGATAACGATGTCATTGATTTTGGATATTCAAACGCCACAGTCTGCCGAGAATGAAACAAAAAGTTTTTTTTTAAATAATAAATTGTAAAATTATTTAAAAGTGTGTTTTTTATGCACGAGCAAGCACATGTCGAGAAATAGTCAATTCGTTTGTCTTTAATAATGTTACGTAAGGTTTGCTTCATCATCAGCTCACTATACGTACCCACCGAGGGGCTCGGAGCCTTCCCTAAGTTAAGGGTAATTAGGCCATAGTCAACCACGCTGGCAAAGTGCGGGTTTTCCTTTACCGTAAGATCGTCGTATAAATGCACATATGTGAATCGGAAATCTAAAAACACATTGGTACATGGCGGGATTCGAACCCAGGACCTGCAGATTGCAAGTGCTTAACCTCTGAGCCACCGACGCTCCTAAGGTTCGGTTATCGGTTATTAATGTTAATTTGACGAAATGGATAATTTAAATTTTTTAATACGAAAAATCATTTTATTAATCAATTTTTTTTTATAAAGAAACTCGTGTTTTCCATTTGTGATCACATAGAATGTTGTTTAGGGAAATTAAATACGAGACCTTTCCTCCATTGCCAGCAATAGTTCGTGGGATCAAATGAGCTTGCTTCTGAAATATATCGCCCGATTTAGCTTAACGTAATGGGATATTCGGGATACATTTGGACGTCTTAAGATCTCTTCTGCAAATAAGCTTCTCCTTAATCTGAATAGATAGTAAAGTTATTTGAAACGTAAAATTACAACTATTTTTGCCTCAATCATTATTAATTTCACTTTTTTGTTAGTTTTTTTTTTAGTTTTAGTTAAACATAGTGGTTGATAAGTAATGGAGCAAGACTGAATCCCTCTAATTAAAGATAGACTCTACCCTCTCGATGGAATCAATGTATGTATGAGGTGTGGGCAACGAAGATAAAGGTACAGATGATCTTAAAATAGAAAATAATATATGTGCCATTTTCAAGGCAAATTGTCAATCTTTGCTTACTTTAGAACGCTACCGCGTGTGCCGTGTATGATCCTACTTTTTAGCCGACTTCAAAAAAAGGAGGTTATCAATACGTCTGTTTTTTTTTTCTTCTTTTGTATATGGCATCTTATGATAATTAAACACTTAAATGTAGTGTACTATATTGAAAATGTAAATTCAATTAAAACCTTTGAAGAATAGATATTAAAATAAAACAAACAGTGAAATTAATAATCGAACAAAATCCCTGTAACACGGGGCATGTAGCCGGCCTCCGGGCTGTATTAGCAACTGCACTCGATGCGATATTGAAATAAAGCGAATAACCGGACATTCCTCTATTTGCATGTAAATCGTGGAACGGATTCTCTATATCAAATACAGATTGAACAGCGAACGATTTTATCGAGGACTCATGTATTTGAATTAAAATTATATTACTAAGGGATTGATACAATTAATGCTAAAACAGAATTAATATTATCTAATAATATAATTTCCATGGAAGATGGGTCGGGTGCTGGTATGTGATGCAACCTGTTCAGACACGCTGGCCCCTTTCCATCTACATGTAACCAACAACAGAGCGGGTGCGGCTTGTGAAGCGGCTGAAAATGCAAAAGCATGCAAATACAGGGGTCTAGGCTCCGAATATCATTTTGTCCCATTCGGCGTCGAGACCCTTGGTCCTTGGGGTCCTAGCGCTTTAAGACTTTTTAGGGACATTTCCAAAAAAATAATCGACATCACAGGGGACCGAAGAGCTGGCAGCTATCTCGGTCAAAGAATTAGTTTAGCTGTACAGAGGGGGAACGCTGCCAGTATCTTCGGGACCTTGCCTAAAGGGACTCCTTTTAATAACATATTTTGGTGAATTATTCGTTTTTTTTAATATTTTATTTTATATCATAGATTTAAGACTATATATAATTATAGAAATAAGGATGTATAATAAATTCATTTTTGAATCATTCATATTTAATTTCTCAGTTCTAACGTTACTTGTACCATCATCCTGTATTTTACTTATACAACTCTATTACTCTTCATATCTAAATTCACTCCCTTCTTATGCATATCCTCTTACACAAAATCCACTGAGAGGCTCAGATCCAACCCAAGTTAGCCTGACTAGGCCAACTACGCTGACTTAATGCGTGTTGGCTAACTTAAGAATGTCAGACATATGAAATTATAAAATCGAAAAATACACAATACAAGGCGAGCATCGAACCTGGTCGTATAGGTATCGGTCTCGTCCCAGTACAGCAGTTAACTATTGCGCCATCGACGCTCAAGGTCGTAATGTGTATTTAAAATTGTTAGTATAGAAAGAAAATGTTTTCAGCTCTATATTTATTTACCCTTAATATTATTAAGAGCTCTTTTCAAATGCCTGAATTTAATCATGTTAAGATTCTTTTTTATCGTCGACCTTTACGTTTCTCTTCCACTAAGCATGAAATTCAAAACATTTATTTAAACATTACAGGTATCCAAGTTTCTTTAGGTAAGGGATTTTTCTTTATGTACAGTTTTACAAAGACGCCAAAGTTCGACTCGTCTTTCGTAGTCAAGATCTTTATTAAAACTTACGAAGCGCAATTTTTTATATAAAAAGAAACGAATTTATGTAACAAAATTAAAGGATAAAAAGTACTGGAAATTTAATAGAATCCACGAATAAACATAGAAAACTAGATAAATACTTGCCTATCTCATTTTTGTCACAGTAACCGAAGCACAACACAGCAAACGAAGAAGCGTTCCCAAGTATTATTACCGCTGGCTTGCAATTTTAAACCAATATTATAAATGCGAATATTTGGATGGGTGGATGGATGTTTGTTTGAAGGTATCTTAAGAACGGCTGTATAGGTCTCGCTGAAATTTGGCATAGATATAGAACATAGTCTTGAAGTCATAGGCTACTAATAAAATTTTTTTCATTCCGCACGGAAGGAGTCGCGAGCAACAGCCAGTATGGAATAATCGATAAATCGATGAACATCAAATACGTTGCGTTAGTTCCTCACATAAGAGATGAAGAGTTAAGAAAGGCGAATCCCTCGTAAGTCATTAAAATAAAACCAGTTAATGTATTTTGTTAATCTTAATTCACCGCGGGGTTAATTTTATTCAACGTTCTGCGCTAATGTATTAAAATATACACACGGAACCGGGATTTAGGTTATATACGTAAAAGGTAGATAGGCTTCGGAAGTATTTTTATTCTGGATCCTTATGTCCGCTGCGGAGGATTAAATGTAAAATATACCGCATATCTACTTTCATTAATTTCTTTCTTTGTTCAAAAATTTACTTTTGTACTTTGTAAAATTACATAAAAGACAAAAGTCTTATGGTTAGCTAGTTGCCCCTGACTACGTCCGCGTGGAACTAAAAAATGTTAGCATCCTATTCGTTATTCCAAACTGTAATTTATCTGTGTTCCAAATAACATCCAAATGTATTCAATCGTGAAGTTACTTGATAACATTCATCTATACGTCAATCCATCCAAACTTTTGTATTTATTAAGATATCTCTGTAGTAAAATTTGATTGTTTGTTTGTGTGTTTGCATTGTATAGGCTCCAAAACTACTGAACCAATTTATAAAATTCTATCAATGATAAGCTACGATATCCCGCGTGATATAGGCTATATTTATTTTTTTTTTTTAATTACGTGTGGACGAAATCGAAAGTCAACTGCCAGTAAGTAATGATTAAGTAAGTAGTAGAAAGGAGTTAATAGAGTTACGTTGTAATCCGCTCTGCGAAGCATCGACAAATTTTACAAATGAAGAATTAGGTGCAATAATAACTCATCAGTCAATTGATGTTTATAATAACATATCAGTATTTTAGCTACTTGAAGCATAAAACGTGACTAAAATGCAATAAGACAGCATTTTATAACTTATTTACTCGTCTCAGATTTATGCGGGAGTATTTTTAAAATTACTAGACATGCAAATGTTATGGACGCGCGCTTGCAGTTGCATATAGACTGAATGCAGAACGCGAGATGCTGCAAATCTATGAATAATAAAATAAGATGTAAGAAATCGATGGAACTCCAAGCAAAATCGCATCTACACTGAATTGAATTTCAACGCCTTGATGAGATGTTTCAAAGAATATTAGTGCCGTCGTAATACGTCGTAGTAAAATAAATACAGACAACGTTACTTGTTACTTTAATTTATTAGGTAATATGAATATGTACGGAAATGATAATTTACTTTAACATAGCTCTCTTAATGCACTTAATAAAAATATTACATTTTAAAGATAATGTATTTTATTTATTTCATTTCAAGTTTTTAAATTCTAAATCATTTTTAAACCGACTGTTACTTTAGTATCTGACTAATATTATAAATGAGAATATTTAGATGGATGTTTGTATGAAGGTATCTTTAGAACAGCTAAACCAATCTCGCTGAAATGTTTAGTAGGACATAGACTGGAAGAACACTTAGGTTACTATTTTTTTTAATTTCTCGCGGACGGCATCGCGAACGACAGCTTGTATCTATATAAAACAAAATATGTTTCAATATGTAAGTCAACATAAAACAAACAACTTGAGCGGTATTTCGTTGAAGATTTTATTTGCTATGTGAGCTCCGGATTCCCAATGCGGCGAACATAACGAGCGATGTATGTATTGTATGGTTGCAATCTCGCAGCCATTAAATTGTATTCACGACACGACCATGAACTCATCAATGTTGGCAAACGCCCCGCACGTGATCTGCTCCTCTAATTCCTTTAAATAGCCACACGAAAACATCTATTACGCTAGATATATAAATAAGAAAACGATAAACATTTGTTGCAGAAAATATTTAAACTGGGCATGTACTTATGGCGTGTACGCTCGAGACAAACAACACTACGTTTATGCATACACTACAAAATGCATAATGTCCAAATCTTACTCCTAACCAATTTAAATCCTACAGTTTAAACAAATGGATGGATGTTAGTTAGAAGGTATTTCCAAAACGACTCGATAGATCTAACTGAAATTTGACATAGATATAGAACATAGTCTAGAAGAATAGAGCGGTGTCGCGGGAAACAGCCAGTTATTGTCTTGCTGTCGTCCGCGACTTCATCCGCGTGGTATTAAAAAAATACTTAATAAGTAGCCTATGTGTTCTTTCAGACAATGTTCTACATCTGTTCCTAATTTCATAGATATCCATTGAGTCGTTTCGGCGACACCTTCTAACAAACATCCATCCATTAATCGAAACACTCACATTTATGTATAATATAATCTTAGTAAGAAGTAAGATTAAGAACTATTAAAAATAACAGAGAAATATATTTGTAACATTTATCATAAATTTGGCATGACCATATTCTAGGAATTTGATGCGAGAGCATTTGTTAGTTATCAATCAATCTTTCTACTTGCGAGCAAATTGCATTCAGTGGCGTGTATGATTGATGAGAAGTATTGCAGAACGCGAGAAATATTAACACGATTCTGACGTCTTCAGTTTAAATGTTTTCTGAATATTACCGTATTTAATCTACGAGAAATGGTATCAGTGATGTTGATTCAAATGTGAATGTTATTTAAGATAAATTAATTAATTTTAGTAGACAAATAGAAGAATTAATTCACCAGCAATTATTTTACGTTCAACTAATGTACCTAGTTAAGATATGCTTATGAAAATTAAACTATTTAAACCTTACTAATATTATTATTGCGAATATTTGGATGTATGGATGGATGTTTGTTACAAGTAATCTGCAGAATGGCTTAAAAGATCTGGATCAAATTAGGCATGGATATAATAGAACATCTGGAATAACATATAGGCTACAAATTAAGTTTTTTTTTAATTTCGCGCGGATCGAGTCGCAGGAAACAGCTAGTTTTTAATATACCATTTCAATAAATTTGGGTCATTAGTTATTCGTTTGAGGACATACAACTGTTAGGAAGAAAATATACTATATGCACTAGCCTTACTAAAATGTCGACGTTTATGTCCCCTCACTAATCATTCTGATACTTGACTTTGTAATGTAATGGCACATTCGCACCTAAGGATTGTAATTAATAAATGTCTAAAAGTACTAAACGAGTTATGATTACTTAATTCTCAAAAAAAATGCTTCTACTTCAGCATTTCGAAGTAAGGCCTCGCACGTCTTCAAGAGTTTGCTTATAAATGTAATCAGAACATGAGAACCTATCAATCATGTTCCAATCTCGTAATGACAATCTGTCACTCATCAGTCGATTACGAGTAGTTCATGTGATATATTACTCCATTACATGTACTGCATACATCCTGTTTAATTTTTTTTATTAAACATAGGTTTCTGAGTCCAATTCTCAGATTAAACATATTGTCATCTCTGTGTTGTCAAAGATAATGATTGGAATGATATGTTTTTTATATTATACAGATATTTTATACTCATAAACCCACGGTAAGATTAACTCAATATGAATATAGTTGTTTTAACCATACTGTCTTACCCAGTTTATAATGTATGCAAGCGTGATTGCATTGATTCCACTGTTTTTTTTTACTTAACTCTAGTTGGGATAAATAATAAATTACAATTTGTTAATTTATTTTTCGTACGGTGAAGGAAAACATCGTGATGCAACCTGCACATATCTAAAAGAAATTCAAAAGATATGCGTAGAGTCAACCGACCTGCACTGGGCCAGCGTGGTTGATTATGGCCTAGTCAACCCTTAAGGTAGGCTCCGAGCCCCTTGGTGGGGACGTATAGCTGATGATGAAAATGAATGAAATTTTTCCTTGCCTTGTTTGCATTCTCTGCAACTTTTTCACGCATATTTGAGGAAGACCAAACAAAGTATGGAATGACTGTGTGAAAGAGGATATGCGTAGGAAAGAGGTAGACTCGGATATGACGGCTAGTAGAGATGTATGGAGGAGTACATACTGTGCCGACCCTCGATAGGGATGAGGGAAGGTTGATGATGATGATGATGATGAAGAAAGAATACTTAATCTAATATTTATAGCGCTATTCGTTTTGTGTGCATCGCGCTGGGTGCTAAATAAAACCGTTAGGTCAACAGATAGAATCAATAACGAATGCATAGAATAGTTCAGTCTCCATTCACAGACCATGTTTACTCTATCCGAAGTTTGCAAGCTTTTTAAAACCAGACGTTTAGTTTTAAATATTTTATATAATTCTTAACCACTGTATGTTTGCTATTTTTATTTAATACAACGCAAAAAGTGGTCATCTCTGTCTTAATTTTAAAAAGAAAATCTGAAAAATTGCGCTTTTATTAAATGTATAAAAGTTATTATTTTAGCGAAACATTTACTGTTGGTTTCTGAGAAGATGAAAAACATGGAGATTTTGGTCTCAGAAACCCACGGTCGGTTGCATATTTTGTAGAACTATAATATGTGTCGCATAAAACGTGGTAGGCAAATGAAATTCCTAATTTCACTAAGCACACCTAAATTAATTGCTCGTCCCACGTACGGACTGTTAGCTTTGCCAGATCTTGTAACAATGTTCAAACAACAAACATAAACATGCCCCAAACAGAGCAAGATTACACACAACGGTCACCTGAATGACCAACGTTTAGCAATTAGACATGATTCCTGACTTCTATGATGACCAATCTTCTGACCGATCCTATGATCTGATGCACGCTGACCCTGCTAGACATTAAATGGTACATGAAGATAGGCCATCATCTAATCAACTGCAAAAACCACTGGAAAGTGGTTTTTGTCGCAATTTTTTTAATATATTACTAATAATATAAATGCGAATGTTTATATGGATGGATGTTTGTAGGTATCTTCGAAACGGCTAAAGGGATCTCGCTGATATTTGGCATAAATGTAGAACATAGTCTGGAACTAATTACGTTTTTTTAAAATTCCGGACGGAGTCGCGGGCAACTGCTAGTTTTAAATAATAAAACAAGAAGTAAATGATAGCGTTAATTGAGACAACACAATACAACATTAAAGAACAAAGTCATGCTTCAAATAATATACAAATGAAAGTATAAAAATTTAAATTAGTACAAGTAATTTCCACCTTTATCTACAATTAAGCCGAGCCGCCACCTGCCACTTTACTGTACCGGTAATTGGTTTAAGCAAAAGCAGGCTAAGTTAAACTCAACCTTATCTTTGTAGAGGTGTCGCCGATTTAACAGATATCCTTCGGTATTAATTAATCGTAGCATTTGCTTTTTATTTTGGTTACAATATTTCTTCTACTTTATTATGAATGGATGTGGTACACGAATTTTAAAAATGTTAAAGGAATGTCTGTTTAATTAATTATCTTCAAACACGTTTTCTTCTTTAAATAAATAAGCGTATTTATAAAGCTGATACTTAAGAATGCCAAACAAACTTTTACCCCGCCTTTTTAGACCTTTGTTGGATAAACTCGAAAAAGTCCTGAAATACGTAAATAATTATTTGATCTCAAAAGTATTTACTTTTATTTTTAAATATGTCTACTGAGACATTTAATTATTTTACTATAAGTATTATATTATAAATGTGAATGTTTCGATGGATGGATGGATGGATGTTTGTTTGAAGATATCTCCGGAACGACTCAACATAGTGTGAGAGAACTTATTACGTTTTTTTTATTCCACGCGGACGGAGTCGCGGGCGACAGTTAGTGTTCACATTAAATAAGAAGAGTTTAACGTAACTATTTAAAATTGATGGTGTAAATCTGAAAATGTAAATCAAATTATGTTCGCAAAAAGATGACTTTTGTGCGAAAATTAAGGCTAATGGGACAATAATTTACAAAGTTTGGTTTATTTAGTTACATGAATTTCAAATTATATTTTGTTTTAGGTCAACCGCCCGTCCTGCGTTATATTTATGGCGACAAAGTTTTATAATTATCGCGTGAACAGAGAATACACAATAACCGAAGAGTTCGTTCCCTTGGTACTGTTATTGTTTGCCTAAAGTACACAGTAGATGTTATTCCACGATTACTAAAGTTATATTCTTATTTTAAATCATTTTATATCTAAACCAGCCTACGCCCGCGACTCCGTCCGCGCGGAATTTATATAAAACTTAATCAGTATTTCATCCAGACTATTTCCTATATCTATGCCAAATTTAAGCGAGATTCATGCAGCCTAGAGATACCTTCTAACAAACATTCATCCATCCAAACTTTCGCATTTATAATATTAGTATAACTAGCTATCGCCCGCGACTCCGTCCGCGCAGAATTAAAAAAAATCTACTGGTCGCAGCGTAATATTGTATAACCTAATGCCTTCGTCTATAAATGGACTATCTAACAAAAAAAGAATTTTTCAAGTACGACCAGAAATTCCTGAGATTTTCGCGTTTAAACAAACAAACAAACTCTTCCGCTTTATAATATTAGTATAATATCATTAATATTAATCCAATAAAATCAATAAGCAGTCCATAAATAGGTAATGCATAGAAGCAATCGATCTATTCATAAACAAACTGCCAGAGGCAATAGTAAACTATTCTATGCATTCGTGATAGATTCCATCAGCGGGACCCGCGTATGTTATTTAATGCCAATAGCGAACGATCGCGAATGCCCCTGGGCCAAAGCATTGTTTTATTGGTAAACGAACTTGGGTTTATTATAATATAGGATTAATGCTACATAACATTATACGTATTTTTTGAGAATTCGTACATTATTTGCACTCTGTATAATTTTAAGAAGTTCATTTCTCACCGACTTCTTCGAAATATAAGACCCTTTGTACACAACGCAACGTAAATCTTTGGAACTAAAATTATTTCCTTGTGTCGCGAGGAACACACAACGAGGAATCAACGCGTTGTACGATATTTGATCCTAAATGGGAAGTGAATTTGATTCTTTGACTACATTAACCCAGCCTACGTTAATGAAGTTGAATGTGTTTTTCCTTTTTAATTACAGATTCGCCTAGTTCTCTAATTGAGCATTTAACTAAAGCAAAAAGGAACGCAGTATTGAATGGTTATGCAAATGTATGGAAGAGCGGAACTAAACTGAATAATTTAAAACTAGGGTAAGTAGTTTCACTGCATTGCTTTGCAGTAAAACTCAATCTGTCGCTGAGATGAAATGACATATAATTGCTAATGAATCTCAAAGTAGCTCAACGGATTTTATTTAAAAGTTAATACTGAAATTTCATAGACTAAGTAAAGAGTTCAGTTTTAAACTTAAAGCCAAAAATTATCAGTTTACTTTTTTATTTAGGTTTTAAACATTGAAGATTAAAGAAAAGTTTTACTTAAAAAGTTACTTAAATCCTTGTGTAATAAACTGGGAATCTTTAGTAAATAACCACGAACATATGCACAGCCAGTAATTACATAGGCAAGTAAATGAAATTTCGTATGCTAATTGACTAAACACAATTAAGGGAACGCTTAGAAAAGGCTTGCTCGGGGTAGAGAAAATCGATGCTCTATAGATAATGGAAGAGTTTTCATTTTATTTACTTTTTATAATAAAAGTTGCGGCCACCTGCGTTCGTCGAAATAACGAAGCGACCTCTGCCCATAGATATTCGTAATACGATTGATGGCGAAAACGCGCAGGTGTATACTTTCTCTACCTATGCGTCCTCTGATCCGTCAAATGCACTTCCTCTTTCTATCCTTTTCCTACAAGACAACGGTAGGAAGGGAAACAGGACTAAAATTAAGCTTCCGAAACGTACACTCATCAGACTAAGTCACTGCACGACAGTGTCTGTGTGGTCGTGGTATTGAACGGGGTGAACCAACCCGTTCTTGCAACAGATGTGGTTGTTGCTTGCGTCTTCTATTGTTGATTATAATTTATAATGTAAAACAATATACTCAATTTAATAAAATATGTTCTCTACGTTTCTTTTTGTTCTAATTTCCTTTGAAGTAATAAGAGAACATAAAAGCCGTAACAACTAGCTTTGTGAATACGAAATACTACAAAGAAACATCATTAGACTTAATAACAATTTAATGGTTCATTGTATTAGGAATGTATGATGAGCGAATTATTCTTTTTGTGAATATCCTACTTTTTTTATAAAATTCTAACATATGTTTCTTCTCGTAGTTTCTTCTTTCTGATCATAGTAACATTTATAACAATATATGATTTGGCATTTATTATTTCATTAATTAAAATGAAACAAGTTAATAGAAATATCTAACTCGAAGGACCAACTTTTTAATGTCCTTAGACTTTAGTATTAATTATATTAGTTATCTTTAAAATATTTATAAAAATATCGTATAGCTTTTCAATTTGTTTACTTAAATTTTCTTTTTCATTAGTTAACTTGCTCCACCATAGCTTTATGCTTACTCCTTTGGATTCGCTTGCACAAGACTTGCTTAAATATAACTTTAAGCTGTATAAGTTACGGAACGAATGTAAATATATCCTAAGTAGTATTAATGGTCTCATCTAGTGAAGTGCACCGAGCTATGTTAATTAAATTTCAAGTTAAGTCAGGAGCAGGTGGCGCTGGGGACGCGCGATAACATGCGACTTATACATAACATGCTGTTTTTATTTACTTTATATTTAACATTTATTTTGCTTCATAACTAAAACGTATGCATCTGTTAAAATTATTTTATAAAAAAATCTTATTATTTGTTAAAAATATAATATAAGGAATCTAGAATTTAAAATACAAAAATTTAGCATGACAGAAATAATAACAAATAATAAGGTAGGTCATTACATGTAATCATGACTAACTGTGGCCTGCGACTCGGTCCGCGTAGAATTACAAAAAAAAAACTCACTAGCTTGTGTGTTCTTCCAGACTATGATCTACATCTATGTCAAATTTAAGCGATTCCATTCCATCGCTTTGGCGATACTTTCTAACAAATATCCATCCATCTAAACATTTCGCGTTTATAATATTAGTATGATAGTAATACAAAAATCACATTTACATCAGAGCTAGTATAGTATAGAAATAACATTTTATTTTTCGATTATACGATTCGTCAATCACAAGCTCCGAAGTCTGTTAAGGGATCGAACATAAAATGTTTATCGTTGTATAGAATGTCTACACGGAGCATGGCTATTTGTGAAATTACCTTTAGCCCTACGTACTAATCGTAAAATGATCACAACAAAGGTGTTCTTGTAAATAGAATACGTGACTCGACGACTGCAAGTTTAATACGTAACACGTGAAAACAATGATTTTCATTTATTTAATTACTGGATGTCGCCCACGCCTCGGTAAGCGGAATTTTTAATAATTACCCTATGTGTTCTTCCAGACTGTGATCTACATCTATGCCAAATATCAGCGATGTCATCGTAGCCGATGGCTACATACCTTCTAGCAAACATTAATCCGTCCAAACGTTGACATTTGTAATAAAATATATAATCTTACTTATATTATAAATGCGAGTGTTTAGATGGATGGATGTTTGAAGATATCACCAGAACAATTGAACGGATCCTGATAAAATTTGGCATGGATATAAAACATTTTGCCGCGCGGATGGAGTCGCGGGCGACAGCTAGCATTAGTACAATATAAACTGTAATTAAAGAGTTTTCTTTAGATTGATATCATTAATTGATAAAAAATTGTGACATCCAATCAAAGTAGTGTATACTTTAAAAGTCGTAGCAAAGTTTAGAACGAGAATAAGTTGTTACGTTGGCTACGTATCATTTTTCAAATAGAAAAATTGTGTTCCAGAAAATTTCTCGCTGCAAGAAACTTTCCTAGAGCTATTATTACTTTTACAACGTCACTTCTGGAATGTCGCTTGAACTTGTTTTGATGTAGCTTAGCCGTAACTTGAAATATGGAATTCCGAATATGAATTTTTTGATTTATTTCACACTAGCTGTCGCCCGTGACTCCGTCCGCGCGGAATTAAAAAAAAAAATAAGTAGCCTATGTGTTTTTTCAGACTATGTTCTACATCTATGACAAATTACAGCGAGATCCGTTCAGCCGTTCCGGAGATACCTTCAAACAAACATCCATCCATCTAAACATTCGCATTTATAATATTAGTAATATAAAAAATACATCCTTGACCTCATAAGATATGTTAATCTGGAAAAATATAACATCCCAGGTATTTGATCGCTAAATTACCTTAAGAATATTATAAAAATTAATTTTTCTGGCAACTAAAACAATGATAATTTATGTTTAAATAACAAGATAACGTGACTTAAATTTAAATTGACTTGTTAAATAACTCGACCTATATCTACAAACTTTAGGTTCTCTCTGATTCATATTATTTTCATATAATATAGAAATACTATGTATGTAATAGCAATGATCTTTTGTGACTACATCTTGTGATCCTTTCCGCAAACGCACAACGTTCCTCCACAGATAAGAAGCACCAATTCTGAGCACAATTTCACGAAAATATCCCAAGTAATGAAAAACGACGTATGCCCTTAACGATAAGAAATGTCAAAGCCATATTTTTCATTTCGTAATCTAAAGAAATGCAGTATAAATAGAATTCTAAAGCACAAAAGTGATAAATAAATGAAAAGATATGATAACAAAGGTTGATGGAACAATTATAGTAGCTGTTTTCTGTCTTTGTTCATAAAATAAATAATGGAAGATTGGTTTCATAATTACAAAAAATACTAACTAACTAGAAAGTATACTAACTATAAAATTACGTATTTAATTTATTTAATACTAGCGGTCGCCTACGACTCCGTCCGCTCGGGATTAAAAACTAAATGACTATGAGTTCTTCTAGACTATATTCTACATATGTGCCAAATTTCATCAAGATCTGTGTAGTCGTTCCAGAGATACCTTCAAACAAACGTCCATTTAAACATTCGCATTTATAATATTAGTAAGATTATTATGAGTCTGATTTTAATTTATAGCCGTTGTTATTTTCTATTAGATCTATAACATTACTACTCCAAAGGTAATAGTATACTAGGCATTCATAAGTTCGATAGTTCAAAGCACCTTTCAAGATTCGGATCAACGCCTTCAATATTTCGAAGATGAAATTTCCTATCGATGCAATTTGCAATTCCCAATCAGAAGGTATTCATGACTGAAGACCCAACTGAATAATACATGTTAAATGCCTCAACTAGTTTGTATTCAGACTTTTAAAATTATTTTAATATTAAAAGACGGTTTAATATTAAATCAAGTTGAGAAGATACGAATACAAAGAGATATCATATGAAAAATGTCTTTGTTATTTTTCAATAATATTTATATTATAAAAGCTTTATCTATTTAAATAAGGTCTTTTTAGCTTCACTTTTTTTCTAACAAAGAGATACGTAGATACTATTATAATTTAATTAGTCATATTATTGTAAAATATTAGAAAAGTAAATATCTATTTCCTTTGGTCGGCTGGATCAATTTTGTCAATTCTTGTTTTGTCGTTTTTATTATTGTCAGGAGACGATAATTAAAAAAAAAATAGGAAACTAAAATCTTGATTAAATTTCGAATAGATATAGAACATAATAAGGAAGGTTACATAATACATTTGTTTTGTTATTCTTTAGTTTTGGTATTCACCTTGATCGGAGAAAATTCGACAAACAAGCCAACAATCCAACAGACAAATAATACATTGTTCAAACACATAATTTGTTTAACACGGAACTGACACTTAGCTAATAAATAATTTAATAATTCGACAAGTTGCCAGCATTTGCTGTGTTAAATACAACCGATAGTTCAGGAAATTTAACACATGCTTTCGATTACTGTTATTAAAATTGTCTACTATCTAGTTAAGAAATACGATCCCTTATTAAGTCACGGTATTTGTTGATAAGTGGTGTGTAAAGTTTATAAAATTAAACGTACTAATACTTAGTAATCAATGTGTTCTTCCAGACTATGTTCTACATCTGTGTCAAATTTCAGCATGATCCATGAAGCCGTTCTGGAGATAACTTCAAACAAACATCCATCCATCTAAACATTCGCATTTATAATATTAGTAAAATAGAAGAAGAAGGATATTGTTGAAGATTAAATTATCTAATTATGGGGAAGCATATTTCCTTATTTAAGTAATAGTGACCGCCCGACATTAAGTTGTTATTTTTTTTTAATGTATAAAATATTTGGCGAAAATCCAAAAACCTATTGCTAAATAGGATTTTAAATTTAAACTATGCAGTACCCTTCACTTTTGGAGTATCACTGCAATAGCAATCTAGTTTTCAATAAAAGGAAAGTGTGCCAACTTTTGAAAAATATTACTTTTCCAGTTTTCACCTAAAAGTAACCCTTAGCTGCATTCTATGTATTAAAAAGTTTTTTTTTTATTTTTATTAAAAAGCTCTTTTTGATTTTCACGTTAAAAATAATAATTTCAAGAGAGCTTAATATTTAGTGGTGATATTAAAAATTGATTTCATACAAATTTAAACACAAAATGAAAAAAATACCTAGACATGTTTGATTTGTTGTTAGCTTTGAGATTAAGCAGTAAACAAAAATCTTGTGACAAAGTAAACCTACTCTTCGTATATCTTTGATAAGAACTCTTGGCGTCGTAACAAGGGTCAGTATTAAGTCGGATCACCCATTAGTATCATGACCGACCTCGAAAAGGAATACTCGACGGTTTTACTAATGAACTCATTGATTTGTAGAACACGAGCCCCTAATGATGACACAGGTCCCGATTCGGGAAAATCATCAATAATTTGGATGTTCTTCAAACAGATAATTATGTTTCAAAGGATTTTGTATAAAATATTTTTTGATGTAATTATTATCAGATGCTCGTATAAAATTATATTAAAATTACATACCACAGTTAAAGCTATTATAGTATATTGTATTAAAATAAATATTATTATGAATTTCGTTTTTCAAAGTTCATTTATGCTCGATTTAACAAGATTGAAATTTAGTTTGAGAACATAAGTTTGCATCATTCTACTAACAACATATCTACATATATCTATCAGTATATAAAACGAAGATAAATAATAATTTACATATACTGTGTAAATAGCAAATTTTAGTCAGTACATCAGGTTAACTAGAATTGATTCGCAGAACGTTGTCGTATTGAGTTGCGTCAATCATTATCAGCGATAGTCCAGATTTCAATTCACACGGGAATGCTCCGCGTCAAAAGGAATTGGTTTTTATGGCGTGGAAAAAATAGTGGATATTGCGTCATAACGTTTGGGAAATAGAACGAGTGTGACCCGCAGGCGAGCGGGGGTTGAGGTGCGGGGCGGGGGTAGAGGGAGGTTTCACGGAACGTTACATTCAATGGACCCCTGTAAGATATTACAATTGCAATACATGCAATTTATAAACTAGAAATGTTTTGTCACCAGTTCCTTGAACGTTTCAGTTTTGCACCATAATAATCATTTTACTTTCATTTGAGCAGACAAATTACTTTTAGACATTATTAGTTAGAATCGTTTGGCCCGAATGGCGCGCTTTCGTTACAAAGTCAAATGTCAGATTGATTAGTGAGGGGGCATAAACGTCAACATTTCAATAAGGCTAGTATTGCGCCGATACACCGACACAGAGTAGGATTCTCTTCCAAATTACAGACATTTTTTTGGACATTTTTAGAAAAAAAAAAAATAGAAACCAAGAAAATCTTGGCACCCTAGTTGATTGGCGTAATATTACTTTTATTAATTAACTAAAGTTAAAAATTATTTTACGAGTTATTCTATCGAAATATTCGTTAGATTTTACAAAGCCATTACGCTGGCTAAAATCCAAAAAAGATTGAGAGTTGCTAAATTTGAACATTGCAGTACATTTCGCAATCGAATTTGCTTTGAGTGATGTGAAGTTTATTGAAAAATAGATTGCGATTGAAAATGTTTACAATTGTTATCGAGACTCTCTATATAAATTGTCTACAATAAAATAAGTAACAGTATTAAAATTTTAAATAAATTTTACTTATCTTAATTACATGTATATAAGAGAATATACCTATTATTTGAGGACTTTGGTTGTACTTATAATTGATTACTTTAGGAGTACCTATATATTTGCATACCTTGTTTGCTACGGTCTTTTTGCAGCTGAGTGTACATATGATCCTTGTGTCATTAAGCAAAAGTTCATCGGCCAGACATTGATCCTACTGCTAACGAGCATACGATACTATTTTAGAGTACTTAAGTAAAAGTTTACGCTTCGTAAGTTGTAATTTAAAGTTTGTAAATACCGACGAAAAAATATATTTAAACTATCACCAAGGCTCCTTGGACAGTATTCCGTGTTTACTTTACTTTATTTTTTTATAGCGTTTGTGACAATATTTGGCGGACAATCATCCGTTTTTCAGTACAATTTTATAGAACGCTCTAGAAGACCTCACTCAAGTAAATTAAAAAACTATCTCATCTCAACATATAATTTGGAAACAGCGTCGCGTCAATCAGACGACGGACCAGCTGCATTGCGCTTTCATGCTCATATCAAAAGGATTAGATTGGATGTTGTTGGAAGGCCATTGTTACATACAATGCGTACTACGAACTATGACAATACAAATTTATCATTGCTGTATAATAAACATTTTAGTTTTATGCTACACTAGCTCTCGACTTGTGACACTTTTATTAAAACGCTAGCTTTAGCACTCGAATCCGTCCGCACGGAATTAATAATGAAACTTGATAAGTACCCTATGTGTAATTTCAGACTATGTTCTATATTTATGCTAAATTTCAGCAAAATCCATGGAGCTGTTCTGGAGATCAAACAAACATCCATCCATATAAACATTCACATAACATTAGTAAGATATTGGAGTCACAGATTTGTCGAATAGAATGATTAACCATGATTAATGAAAATATCGTAGCAGTTAATTTTATCCAAAAATGTTATAGAATCGAATACATTTTAAATCTTACCATTTATATTAAGTTTCATCCAGGTGTAAACATTGCTTCTTGCTTTTGCAATCTCGTCTCCATTTGAAGAAATCCTTTGCTTAATTAAGTTACGCTCGTCGTATTTATTATAAATGTAGACTGGAGACGATTATGGACTTGTTTACGTTTAAAGTACATTTTAATTCAATTTGAATAATTTATTACAGTTTAATTTAACTACAGGTTTTTATTACATTTCATAAAGATGCAGTTGAAGATTTCTAACTTTTTTCTATATATTGTTTCAATAATTTGCTATCATAGAATTAAACTGTTCTTAAATTGAATAACTACAGGCTGATGATAATGGTGGGGATTTAAGTTTTTATATTATGATTCATACCAAAATTCGAAAGGTGAAAGCGATATACTGGGTATATTTACTCTTACTAATATTATAAATGTGAATGTTTGGATGGATGGATGACTGTAGGTATCTCCAGAATAGATGCCGCTGAAATTTGGCTTAAATATACCACATAGTCTGGAAGAACATGAAGGCTGCTTATTAACTTTTTTTAATTCTCCGGGGACGGAGATGCGAGCGACAGATTACTTGTTAAAATTCAAAGTGCTATGATAAAAGTTTTTCCAATCAATGTGTTAAAGATATCATTTAAAGTACGAATACTTACAGAGTATAAAAGATTTCCTTAAATGAATCCTAAAGAAAAGCAAGAATTAAATCGAAATACGTAATACAGTGGATAAGGTTATAAGGATCAGTTCGTAAGGCGGACCCACATTAGCCTCCTGACCGACCTCAAAAGGAAACGCTCGGCTGCTTTGCTAATGGTGCTATTGATTCGAGTGATTTCTAAAGCACGCCTCTTGCTCCCAAAAGGACCGCTCCTATTAAAAGTAAGAAGCTTTCTAACATAAAATTGACTACCATTTTCTTTATTCACAGAAACCTTGAGATAAATTCATTAATTTACAAAATAGGAAAAAAAATTAGAACAGGTAATTTTTTTTTCACTTTTAACTGACAAAAATATCTTACGAATCTGAAATTGATATTTATCATTTGTACTATTTAATTTTAAATGACTTAGTACAAATATCTATTAAAAAAAACCTCATATTTACCACGAAATGATGAATTATTTTGTAACGTAGTTTAATTCTATTGCATTAAACGTTATCGGGTATATATAGAGTGAAACATAAAACTTTATTGAAGCGCAACCTAAGACACATTTAGAGAACATTTAGAAAGGTTTATTCATGCCTCAGTGAATTTAATGCACTCACGTACGCTCCCAAGCGGTCACTTCTAGAAGAGAAATGACGTCATCTTTACAATATCTGACCTAGTAACATCTTACTAATAATATATTTAGACAGATGGATGATTGTTTGCTAGAACTAGGCTGCATTGATCTCGCTGAAATTTTGCATAGATGTAAAACATAGTTTGGGATAACATATATACCATTTAAGTTTTTCAATTCCACGGGGACAGAATCGCGGGCGACAGCTAGTTTTAAATCACGTAAAAATCATCCAACAAATTGCAAGCAAATTATCGAATCGTAAGTAACTATCTAAGTCTATTAAATATAACTGTAATATGTATTTAAGTATTGAAAAATGTATGTTATATTTTCTTAAATAATTTTATTCGTTTCAGTACTTTGAATAGTCCTTGATTGCTTCAAGATATTGTAAAAATATATTTCTACGCGCGCGTTTACGTGATGTAGCGTCAAATAGGAACGTGACGTAGGTGTTATTTTAAAACTATTTCAACTAATAATATTAAACTATTTGATTCATTCGATCGAAGTGTCAATTGATCACATTAATACTTAAAGATTTTATTGTAATTTAGCGCGGAAATAAAATTAGTAATCGTAAGTATGAAAACAAATCGACACCTCGAGGTTTAGGCTAAGCGGCATCTGAGCCCGGCCGCGGTAAAGCTCTAAATGCCTCTTAGTGGCAAACGATGACTAATCAGTTACAAAAAAGAACTTAATTAAACTTAAGATAATCACGCCAGTGTTAAGTAGTTTTTCAATATCACGGTTTTACTCAAGTCCATAAGATTACTCATCGTCGTTTTCTTTATACCAAATTCAAGGAAAATCCATTATTCACCTTTAGATCATTTCCTGATGAATTGTCATCATTGACTTAACCTCAGATTAACCTTTTACCTTCTACAAAAAAAAAAAACTACAAACCAATCTGCAGAAAGCTTTGTAAGTCTGAATTCAGTATAGTGCACGATTATCCTAACATAGTAAATGAAAAACTATCGCAGAACGCGGTTTCAAAATTGCACTGCGTCAATCAGGACAGCGGCTGCAGTCCAATTCATACGGGAGTGTACCCTGTCTATCGGGAGGATTGGATTGAAGCTTGTTGCGAAAAAACACATATTTAGTTTCACGCTGCGTCCGACTAGTACTAACAATGGTTTTACCTATTCGATTCTGTATAAACGACTTGACTTAAAATGATTCGTACTTTGACATTATCAATTAGAATCCTTTGGCTCGAATGACGTGCTTTCGTTACAAAGTCCAGTGTTGTGCCAGTACACCGGAACAGTGTTGGATTTTCTTCCTAACCGTTCTTACACTTAAAACATCATCATCATCAGCTCACTGTACGTCCCTACTGAGGGGCTCAAAGCCTATCTTAAGTTAGGGGTGACGCTGGCCCAGTGCGGGTTGGTGAACTTCACACATATCTTTTGAATTTCTTCTACAAAATGAACAGATTGCATCACGATGTTTTCCTTTACCGTAAGAATGTTGGATAAATGTACATATGTAAATCGAAAATCGAAAAACACAGTGTAAACGGCGGGATTACAACCGATGACCTGCAGATTACAAGTCAAATGCTTAACTCCTAAGCCACCGACTTTGTTAATCTTCTTATTTAATGTTATTGAGCTAATTAATGATAAAAGTAGATGCTTATTATATTTAATCGAATCGTTTATATTTTAAATGATGATTAGTTAAGCGTGCTTCATAAATTGTACATAAAAGAGTCATAAAGTTAAGTTATAACTTAATGCACACAAGAGTTAACATGAAACTCGACGACCGATCATAAAAATGCAAACGACGAAACAATAAAAAAGTAAGCAGTTTTCCATAGTAAGGAAATACCAGTAAGTGTTATTATGATTGTAAATTCATAATAACTTTAATCCACGTTTATTGCTTCGTTTTGCCGCTTTAATCCTGACTTAAATTTACGAACGAAATTATTATTAATTCCGCGAAAATTGTAAACGAGTTTTACTTTAGGCCTGTAGCACACATACGGAAGCGATACGAAGATAGAAAAATGTGTTTGCATTTTGTAACTATATAGATCGCCGAAATGTAACTTGAAAATTTTATTTTGAAACATCGCGACAATTGAAAGAAAAATTTAAATTGGTAACATAGCTTGTATGTTGACAAGCTACAGTAAAAAATCAACGAATTATCGGATCCAATCGCCTGTGTTCTTATTAATTTATAACAGGTACTTGATAAACTTACAAAAAAAAATGAAATTCGCAAACAATTTTTTGTTTTGATGCCGTTTCAGGATCGCTTTCACGGCAGTGTGATAGAGGCTTATGAAAATCAGGCTTAAATGTAAATAAACCTTAACATAGCAAACATTTAATTAAGCGAGAGCGTTTCTCTGAAAATAACACAATGTCAAAGACACGAGGCTTTTACCTAAGAAAGATATATTGTTACATTTTGTCGACACAACCATAGACGTGACGAAAGTCATACAAATTTGACTCTTATAGATTACTAGCTATCGCCAGCGACTATCCGCGTGGAATTAAAAAACTTAATAAGTAGTCTATGGATTCTTCCAGACTATACTCTATATTTATGCCAAACATCGCGATACATTCAACAGTTCTGGAGATACCATACAAACATGCATCTAAAAATTCGCATTTATAATATTAGTAAGATATGAATGAGTTATTATAGTTTGAAATACAATTTTATATAGTTTAAACTGTATGTAATAAACTGATATATAAACACGGCTAAACACGTATATTCGATGGCGGCACCGTCTAGTTTCGAGCCCATCGGGGGCCCTTCATCAGGATGTGTATTATTAAGGTATTATTTCGCGGACGCGGCCCCATGGGCTCGAAACTAGTCGATGCCGCCACCGGACAAATATACGTGAGTGTTTAGCCGTGTTTATATATCAGTTTAGTATAATGTCTCACAAAAGTGTGAATAATTTAATGTATGTAATAAACATATCAACATTGAACACAGTCAACATTTATCCCGCAAGACTTTATGCGGGAGTTTATGAGACGAGGTCATGTATCTCAATTTAGTTTGATTTAGAGCTTCACTACACGCTACATAGAAACGCTTCCACAAGCGCTATACAGACCTAAGTGCAAACTACGTAATTAATAGCCACAATGTAAGGTATTAATATAAGATTTTTAGTAAGACAATTATTTCGATGATACCTTTTAATTATAAAGTAAACATAATAATAACTGCAATAGATTTTATTGACATTATTTTTTTTAGTATAAATTATAAAATCTTTTATCTGTCGTTTCAGTTTTGCTGCAAAGTGTAAATTTATGCCTTATCAATATTAATATTATATGTGTATTTCACTATATTGTCAATTTGTTTAAAGATTTTTAAATAGTTCATTTAAAATCTTACTTCTAACTTATATTATAAATGCGAATGTTTGGATGAATGGGTAGATGGATGGATGTTTGTTTGAAGTTAAGTTATCTCCAGAATGGCGCCATGGAACTAACTGAAATTTGCCATAGACGTAAAACATAGTCTGTAAGAACACATAGACATACTAATTAAGTTCTTTTAAATTCCATGAGGACGGAGTCGCGGGCGTCATTTAGTAATCTAGACTACTAATATTAATTAGAAAATCTTTTATCAATAATTACAGTTTTGCAGCAAAGTGTGGATTTTAATATTATTTCGATTCCAGATTTTAACAGTTAATTTTAAATAAAGATTTTTTTTAAATAACCTCAGTTAACATTCAGTGATACATGAGACAAAGTAAATTAAAAGCCGTGGTATAAAGTTCAAAGTATTTTCGGGGAAAAAGTTCTAAGCCTTCCAAATTTGTATTAACTTCCTACGGGTCATATAATGTCCCAGCGGCCTCGCTTAATGTAAAATACGTGTCTCATGGGAAATCTATGTGCGGTACAAATCTTAATCTTCCAACAAAACGACTTTCGTCCTAAACTCGTCTATGGAATTAATGTACGTTACTCTAAAAAAATCTTTTACGCAACATTATGTTTTTGAGTCATTATAACATTTTTCATATTTTATTGTTAGGTTTTCGTATAAAAAAACATCTAGACGAATTGATAACCTCCTTTTTGAAGTCGGCTTTAAAAGAAAAGGAAACTTTCCCTTCTATTTTTCCTTTATTAGTCGGTTAGTTTATCTTTTCAGAAAAGAAATGCTTCTTTACATTGTAAATTATTTATTAAGATTCACTAATTTTAAGACTAGATAAAAATTACATATAAACACAATAGACAATTTGTGTATTTTTTTCAACAAACGTAATTATTAAATTTTTATTTACATTACTGCATCATTAACTTGAGCAATGACATTATTAGTTTTTTACATTTTAAATATCTCTACCCTTCCCCTAGGGTTGCAAGAAACTTCGTCCGAATTTCTCTTACTTAATTGTATTAAGATTTATTACAACATTTCCATATGCATGGTATTTTCACCTACTTTGTAAAATATATAACAATACCATTGGTACTAATACTAGAACGGGCATCGACTCCATGGAGTTACCTGAAAAAAAAAGAAAATAAAAATATTGAATTTTGCAGAAAATATTTAAGATTCTTACACACTTACAACCACACTTGTTCTTTCTCTTTTTAGACAAAAAAAAACTAGATTTAATAACAGTAAAAAACTCTAGATTGCTAATTCCCTGTGAAAATGAGATGAGATATTTTAACCCATGAAAACTTATTCATTTTATGCTATTTACATCATTATAAAAGAATAGTTACCTGTATCAGGTGACGTTTGTAAATAATTAGTTGACTCAGGTGAAGATAAAGGTGGATCTGGAAAGAAGTAGATCTTTGATATATAAACACGGCTAAACACTCACGTATATACGTCCGGTGGCGGCACCGACTAGTATCGAGCCCATCGGGGGCCCTTCATCAGGATCGGAGGTCGGTGCCGCCACCGGACGTATATACGTGAGTGTTTAGCCGTGTTTATATATCAGTTTAGTATAATGTCTCACGAAAGTTTGAATAATTTGTAGTAGATCTTTATTAAAAATATACGAGTAAATAATTCTATTCTAAGATAATATTTAAAAGACGTAGTAAATTATTTAATTCAGTCGATTTAACAACTAACTTTGAATATAAATTATAATAAGTTGAAAAATTAGAAACTAATCTGAATGTTTAAAATGTTAGAAACATAAATAAACACTATACAGAGTGTTTCTAGACTCCAGGGAAACATTTTATGTAACAAACCACGCGAACTAACATTTTGGTATCATCATTTATTCGTTTAGACACAACATGTTACACTAACGTTTATGACTAACAATAAATTAAAACTAAAAAGCTAACTAACCTCTATAAAATATATCCCTTTTTCTGCTGAAATAATTCGCGAGGGGGACTTGCATGTCGCAGAGGATTTCAACCGTAGGAGGCAAAGAGTCGACGCTTACTACGGCACTGGTTAAAGCTGTGTAACGACCCTCGAAGTTTTTGATAGAAGACTTCGCGTTCAGAGGTCTGGAAAGATAAATAATCGTTTAAAAAAGTTACTTACCGTAGATTTCTGAGACCAAATTACCTCTTTATATGACTATGATCATGGCAGGGATGACGATATGTTTCATACAGAGATTTTAATGTCAGAAACCAACGGATTACTACGATGATGATCATCTGTGGATGTACATTTGGATGCGTAGCTCTTTTTACCTAAACAAAACTAAGAATATACTTAATTTTTTTTATAACTGAAGGGGGTAAACGAGCAGCGGGAACACCGAGGTGTTCAACGACGCCCATGGACATCAGCAATACCAGAGGAATCACAGATGCGTTGCCGGCCTTTGAGGTGGTGATAAGCTCGCTTCTTGAAGGACCCTAAGTCGTAGCGGTTTGGAAATACCGCCGAGGACAGACCATTCCACAACACTGCTGTTATTAAATTAAGTTACTTATTTTTTGACCCTCATATTATGCACAGCTAAATTCACAGTAAATAATTCGTTACTTCTTTTATTTCACTGTATGCTCTACAATGTTTAAATTGTTAGGAAACTTTCTTCGCCGATCGGAATTACGAAACTTTGGCAAGTTTAAACATCTACGGCACTGATTTTATTTGTGTCCGATAGTATAAGTTAGGCTGATTCGAATTTCAAAGTAGTGTATTTATTCTGGAACTCATTTTCTAATAGAATTATGTTATCATATTGAAAAAAAAAAGTAAAATAAAGTATCTCGCTCCCTTATTAATATTCCTGTCCATTATTATCCTTCCATAACGTTTTTTTATATCATAGTGTGGCAAACGAGCGAGCGGCCACTTGAAATCGCTGAAATAGCGAAGTGACCGTTGCCCATAGTTATACGCAATTGCATATGCGTTGCCTACCTTTAATCGACGGAGGAGAGGATACACAGAAAGAAAACATTTTCCCTTTCCATGCATCCCCTCTTCCGGAAAGTTCACTTCCACTTCCCATCCTTTCCTTATAAGAAAAAGGGTGGGAAGGGAAAGCGGACTAAATTAGGCCTCCGGGACGCACATTCATCAGACGAAACGCGGAATTGCTTCCACTTGACGCCTGTCTTCTGTGTGGTCGTGCTATTTCACCGGGCGAGCCGGGCCAAGTCGTGCGAAGATGTTAAAGCGGGCACTACAATTGTACCCTTTGCCATAGTATATTATTGTCAAATCAATTAATCCTGCATGTAATTTACATGTACACATATAACATTGTTGTGTTGTTCTGTAGCAAACGAAATTTATCAGGCCGTGCATGACGTGTGACGTGAGGATTTCATGGTTGGGAGGAACGTTAAACGACTTAGATGCGATGTCGTATGCTTGACACATACGTAGGTACATAGGTATCTATATAAATACGTATATGTACAAGATACAAAGCCTATTCCACAAGTTCACTAGGCATGTTAATTGGTAAGAGCTTTAATACTATGTGTATAGCTTAATTCCCGCATAAATAACACGTATTAGTTAGAACCTTAAAGGTTGATTTAGAGCGAAAACTATGCTTAATAAACCATACTACAGTAGGAAAAAATGGTTGAAGACAATGCCTATTATTTAATCGATAGTTTTGTCTAATCTACAAGTTTTTCAGGGAGAATTTCTGCCATACAATATTGTTGAACTTTCTTATATATATTTCAATTATTCGCTATAAAAAAAAAGAAAATCTGTGAATTTGAAAAGTAAAGTGAGAGTACGCTGGTCACAAAAGAATGGAAATGCGTCGGGCGTTTTCATGACCTGTCGATAGCGCCTACAAGAACAAAGAAGGCCAAGCGAATTTAAATCTCTTATAAATTTTATTATGAAGCCGAGATTAAAAAATATTTTATTTACCCATAATAATAATTACCTGTTTCCGACTAAAATGACTAGCTCTGGTTTGGGAAAGACGCCTTCAACAGAACAAATAATATTCAAGTAGCCGTCGTGTAGTCGATCTTGTATCATATCAAACCTCGTTTCGGGCACTGAAATAAATATAATAAATAATTGGAAACATTGTTTTCGATTATTTGTATCGTTAGTAAATCATTATAATTTTTTACAGAACGCCTGTTGAAATATATTAGCAAAGTATGTAATTCGATCGTAAAATTCCAAACATCAAAAAGTCAAAGAATTAATTCAAATTGAAAAGATACGTAAAGTCGTAATGAATAATGAGAAGGATCAATCGATCCACTGTGTATACAGACGACATCAAATTTTACGATTATTACTTCGACTTGCAATGCTTACTGTGCTTTATCCAATAGTTTCATATCACGAATGTAATAAATCTTTGAATATGGAATTGTTACACGTCGGTTCAAAGCTATAAACTATTTTTTGGAATATCTGTTTACGTTCGACACGATGTAAGACTTTTAAAGTTAGCCTAAATAAATAATTCTACGTTAGTTTCAAAATATGTTTATATTGTAACTAAAATTGTCCATATTTTTTAACAATCAAGTAAGCTTCATGTTTCTGATCAAAAACACTTTAAAAAGATACAAAAATACTTATAGACTGTAAATAATGTTATAGCTTTTACTATAATAAAACTAAATTAACTTCCAAAGTTTAATTGTTTTCCATATACAATTTTCGACCACAGATAAGATCGTATCATGTATTGATTGATTTCATGTAAGCAAAACGGTAATTTGTATTCCATTAGCTACTGCCCCTCCCCAATCCTCCTCGCCTGATGTTCCGCTGTTCCGTTCGTATTTGTTTATCCGTATTATTAATCAATACGAGTACGTGTTGTACGATTCGTATTAGTATTTCGTAATGCACAAAGTAACGCTAATAACAGCCAATTTAAAAAACGTTTGCTATGAAACTGTTAACGAAGGTTATATGTATGAGTAGGAATATTTTAAATTAACTTTTGTGACGTTTTAATTTGATGGGTTACTAAACATGACTAGATAAATCTTCATCATTCGCACCTGCGGAAATTCTTCCGCAATCAATTCTAATGCCAGATCTCACCATTTCAGTCAGAATTGTTTTTAATAGGCTCTTAAAATTAAGTATTTATTAGCATAATTAAAGTACGAAAATCAATAGATAAACTACAAGTGCACTGTTATTGGAAAATACAAATCACCCCTGTTAAAGCTTGTAATGTACCAGTCATACCCTACATCCGTTCAGGTACGACCAAACAACGTGCCGCCGCTACACCGGTACTAAACAAGCGCTGTGTAATTTCCGTTTTGTCTCAACTCACAAAACGCATATCTCTTGCCGGCAATAGAATTTGTGAGTTGGTTGTTCGTAATTGAAATCGAGCGGTTTCAGATTCTTAGAAGACTTGGTTAAATTAATTCAATGTTATAACCACAGCGAATATGAACCTCAATTACCTAATAACCCAAATATATATGCTGTTAATACGTTACTGTATTAAAGTTAATACAAATGAATTTTGAAAGCAGAAAATAACTTGATTATATTTTGAAGCTAGTCCTCTGTTCTCTATCTTACTAATATAATAAATGCGAATGTTTGGATGGATGGAGGTTTGTTTGAAGGTATCTCCAGAACGGCTGAACGGACCTCGATGAAATTTGGCATACATATAGAACATAGTATGGAAGAACACATAGGCTACTAATTAACTTTTTTTTTAATTCTGTGCGGACGAAGTTCCGGGCATCAGTGCACATCTATATCCTAGTGGAAGTCAAAAATTAGTTCGAAATTATTAAACTTACCAAAAATAGTCATAGGTCGAGTTTTCTCATCTTCAGCAAGGAACGTAGACACCACACAAGTATAATTGCCTGTGAGCTCGGTACCTGGCTGCAGGATCCTTAGAGCTCGGTGCTTCATATACGGATTTTGTGACACTTTATATGTCAAGTCCAACTGAAACCATAAAAAATATTGCTAAGATGATTCTGTCAGGGAGTATTTTGAAGTTTAGTTTTTTACAATCTTGATTAGACATTGGTCTAGAGGACTCTACAAACATCTGCGTTAAGTGTAATATCATAAAATCAGATGGGATTTGGTTTTTGTATCCATAAATAACCATCATGATAAAAAAAAATATTCAGGGCTCCTGTTCTAGTTGAATCACTGCCCTATTGATAACGGAGTATAAAAGTATGATTGGAAGAGGAAATAAGAGGACTACATATTTAATTCGTCTACAAATGGTCCAATGGTCAATATTCTTATCGTTTACGAATGACATAAAAAGGCCAAACCTTATTTTTCAATAATCCCAACGCTTGAGGCTTCTGTGGCGGTATCCATTGGTAGACGGGTTGTGAGCGATCGTTGTAGAACCATTTCACCACCAAACCCGTGACGTTCTTTGTTACGTAGTCACAATCCAGCGTCACCGCGTCCCTCGTACCATATTGAATAACTTCTGGTACACGTATATTGATAATGCGTACCGAATGTACACCTGTGGAATAAAAAAAATACGATTTACACAACGGTGGAAACCCACATAATCTCTATTGCAACTAAAGTTTATTTCAACCTGTGAGACAGTAAACATAAAATATCCTATTCTATACCTGAAATTACTTAAATATAAAGTCAAATATGTGTGTTTAGAATTTCTACATTTATAATTACATTTTTGAAATTTTGAGTATCATATAGATCTATTTAATTGTTAAACAGATCTATTAAAAATTATTTATTAAAATAATTATGAGAATTTAAATTCACATATTGCAGATTTTCATTTTTTGTAAGAAATAATCCAGCGAGAAATTGAAGGTGGATAACCTGCAGGCACATTAGGCGCGCGCTCGCTCGGAAGCCTCGTTATTATCGGATGAGCCAGCTCGAATATTGTTTCGCGGTTTTCTATCAACTGCGAACTCCTTTGAAATCCATTCCATTTTAGAATATCGTCTTGCATTATTTTCTTGTATTTCAATGCTGCAGGGTAGAATGAAATTATAGAAAGCTTCGTTATCATCTCGCCGATTAATTGGATTTTAAAATGGTTTTGTGTTAGCGTTTTATCGATTTTTACCCACTAGTTTTTTCAAGACATCAAACACACTTCTAAACTACGTAACTACTAGTTCGAGATGATGAAATTCAGTTTTAGTTTTAACCGAAAACGCATTAAGACTTGAAACTAACGGATTGCTTATGTAAGCAAAGTCTGTGACTGGAGTTAGTGATTAATACGGTTTTCCCTTAGAATAAACCAAAAGAATACTGATGAATACAAAGAGTATAACAGCTGGGAAAAAGGAAACGTGTATTTCTGTCGGGTACAATATGATACAAGCACGTAAGTTGCAGTCGTTCACATCGTCACGCTGTTGTAACTCGGTTAATATCCGGAGTCGGCTTCAACGCTGTACATTCGCGGCAGACTTTCCGTAATCAGATGCCACCGCTCTGTTTCGCCTACAATTTGCAACAAGCGAGTATGTGTCTGTGATTTATAGCGCTAGAGGATATTATTAGAAGCTACAGGCCTATGTGACTGTCATAAAACATTGAAGATCTTAAATGAAATGTTTAGAAGCTAAGAAGGGACATTTTTAAAGGACAAAATGCATTCGCTTCGTGATGAACTACAAAAATTTATAGAACTGACAATAACTCTTGATAAGTATTATGTTTGTTGTGCGTCAATTTCATGCATTTTTGAAATCCGTTATGGAATCACTTAGAAGCGAATGCACTTTGTCTAACCAATATGAAGACAAGCAGAAATTTATCTACTTTCGATTATGACATTTATCGTTTATTTTTTTTATTATAAGTTAACAATCGAGCATTCAGCCGCTTTAATTAAATGAATAGACAATTTGTTGGGAGGCCGCAAAAAGCATCGGATAAAACTGCAGTATGTATGAAAATTAAAATGATAAAAACAAATTGTAATAACACAGGTTATACGCAAGCTTTTCCTTATTGACGGCAATAAAAACATGGTGTTTTTATTGAGGAATATTTTTATATAATGCATGCCAGGATATAAAGGGTGGGCAGTCGACCGTCGCCTGCCGCGATTCGTGCGTTACTTGCTAGAATTATGCATTTGATTAATATTATCTTACTAATATTATAAATGCGAATGTTTAGATGGATGGATAGATGGATGCATGGATATTTGTTTGAATGTATCTCCGGAACGGCTCAACGGATTTTGACGAAATTTGGCATACGTGTAGGACATAGACTAAAAGAACACAACCTACTTATTAAGATTTTTAATTCCGCGCGGACGGAGTCGCGGTGGATAGTTAGTATCTTAATAAAGAAAGCAGCAAAAAAACAGGGCCTTTGTCTTTTGGTTTATTTATTTATTTAAGCTTTGTACACATTATTATGTTTGTAACATTGCATAGAAATGCGGATATGTACGGCTTAGCTTAACTCTAAAAAAGTTCTCTTACAGCTTATTTTAATGTGACTGAGTGACAAAGTTAGATTTAACTTCGACCCTTTGTACAAATATTATGTCGTTCAACAAAGTTTGAAATTAAGGACAACGAAACTTACGTTACTGTTATTTATTGAATTTGATAGAATAGACAAATTATAATAAAACAGCTGTACATCGAAACAAGTAGGGTAGTATTTTAAGTAGAGCGAGACGGCCAATTACTTGTATGAAGTGTGAGTGAGACGAAGTCTGAAGATACACATATCAGAGCCTTCAAGCGTGACAGGCAGACGCGTGCGCAACGTTCCACTTAGCTGCCACACCGTTGATAATGAGATACAATATTGCACCTGTGGCCGCCATATTGGCTTTGTTGTTCGTTTTTTTTAATGCTTGTACCTCAAATTCATAAACTAAGGATGTATTCTTGACATCGACTTTTAATATGTACGATTAATTGTTGCTCAGAGAGTTAATTCAGATATTATTTAAATATATTTTAAGTGTTGGTCGGTATAAGTATCTACTAAACATCTTCAAATTCTGTTTGGTACATAATTATATTATACTATACTGTTAGAAAGAAAATCCGACAGTGTTGGTGTACTGGAACAATACTAGCTTTACCAAAATGTTGACGGTTATGTCCCCTCACTAATCATTCTGACACTTGACTAAGAATCCTAACTAATTATGTCTAAAAATACCTATTTGGATCTTTCCAGAAAATTAAAAAAAAAATTATGAAAATTAATTTCTAACATAATTTTTTGTACCTAAACTCTATAAAAAAGTTAAACAATGATGTAAACAAATATTAAAAGCATACATCGCATGAAATTTAATATTCAACACGTAATTAGAATACCATAAATGGCGCGAGCGCACGTAATTTACAGATAACTGAAGGCGCCTGCTCAGAAGAGCGAGTCTCCTGTTCTTTATGAGAAATAAAAAAAAACCGCAGCAAAAAATCACCTTTGTACCCGCGTCTTTGATGCATCAGACCGTAAACACACGTCTTGGTCGCGTGCTATGAACAAGGCCCTTTATAACGAGTTTTTAAAATAGTATCGGGTATTAGATTCTTTTGTTTAAAAACTCATTGTTCGCAATGTTTAACAATGCTTATCTAATATTGCAAAATTCAATCTATATTTAGGGTTTTGTCAAATATGATTTTGTGCATATCGCTTGACAAACTCATATCATACATTTTTGTAAACATACATATACACTACTTACTATGTTCTTTTGCTAAAATAATAACAAAAAGCGTGAAGAAAATAATTCTAAATTTATTATATATCATCATCATCATCAACCTGCCCTTATCCCTATCGGGTCGGCACAGTATGCGCTACTCTTCCATACATTTCTATCAGCCGTCATATCCGAGTCTACTCCCTTCCTACGGATATCCTCTTTCACATAGTCATTCCATACTTTTTTTGGTCTTCCTCTACCTTTGTAGCCATCCACATTCAATCTCATTACTTTTTTGCTTATATCATCATGATCCCTCCGCATAACATGTCCAAACCACGCTAATTTTTTACTCCTCAATTTCTCGATCACTGGCGCTACTTTCAAACTTCCTCTAATAAGATAATTAATCCTCTATTGATCATACGTAGTAGTTAAATTGAATTATTTTGGAGTATTGAAGGAATTTAATTAATTATAATGGTGTACGATTCTTTTCATTTAAACATTCCCTTTGAGATATAAAAGTGGTTAAAATATCCTAAAAGAGAATAACTCAAATCCCATTGTTAAAGTTTCACGATTTGTTCCGCGCGAAATTCTTCAATGTGAATTTTCAAAAGAATATTTCAAAGTTTCCAAACTGAGTGATCTTGAAAGTGACTCGGCTGATGTTAACAAGGACTCGGCGTTCCCTTGATGTCACTTTTACCTTTGAATTTTTAACTTCAACGCTTTCACCAACGTAAAACTTTACTATGTTCGGGTGACTATGAATATCATTTCTAACTGAGAAAAGCCTTTATTCTTAATAAAATTGGTTAATTTTAAAAGATATTGTGTTGTATCGTATATTGATAAACTAGCTGTCATCCGCGATTCCGTCCGCTCGGATAATGTGTGTGCGTATGTGTTCTATACGTGTGCCAAATTTTAATGAGATCCGTCATGTCAATGTCATCCATCCATCCATATATTTATAATATTACTAAGTTGGTCATCATACGAAGGGTCATTGCAATTTTTTCTAGCTGATTCGACTTTTTGATACGTAAAACATTTTGTCAATTTGTATGTCTATACTACGAACTTGTCAACAATCAGATTGTAAACAATCTGTTAATCCGATTCTTATTAAAGTTGTAGCTATGTATTAGTAATTTTCCCAGTCCCTTTTTCAAATAGGTACAATGTACCAAGTTTTTCCAGAGTGTGAACTTTCAGAAACTTATCCGCTTTGATTTGAATAACACGTGGGGCGGCTGTTGAAGCGACGATATCCTACGTTTTGAGGACTTTAAAAGCTTTCTTTCAGTGGCCTTATGGTTTGCCAGTGAATTGAGACATTTATGAATATGCAATGAGATGAAGTTTGAAAAGGAGTTTTGGAATGACATAGTAAAAACTTGAGCTGTATCAATTATTTAGGATTGTTTTGGACTTAAAGAACACGGGAAGATGTGCCGTATTGTCATATTTATTTATTTATTTCATGTAACATCTTGGAAAATATATTACATTCGTTTTGGATAAATATTACGTGGAAAAATATACGACGTGTGCACGTACCCAGTGTCGCACTATCGGGCAGTCAAGCTTGTCGTTAAGGCCTCTTAGCGACAAGCTCTTATTTAATAGGCAATGAATATAAAAAATATATTCGTAAATCTGATATGGTTTTAAACCGACTATTGACCTATAAATGTTATATGATTAATGTGAAAGATAATAAATTGACTAAAGTGTTTTTAATGCACGCAGTAACGTGTTCATTTATCGACATCAGATGATGAACAACCTCCGCGCTGCTATCGGTTACTGCGCGGATCAATTTCACTGTAACCTGAACTGAGCTTTTACAATTTGCCGATAAAATTGATAGTTATTTACGGAAACATCAGAGATATATGTTACCATAATAAAAGTCATCTACATATGTTAACTATGTCTTTATTACGTTGATTATAACATTAACTGATATATATTTATACTTTCCCTAGCTGTCGCCCACGACTCCGTCCGCGCGGGATTAAAAAAAATTATATATAAGCCTATATTCTCCAGACTATGATCTACATCCTTGCCAAATTTCATCGAGATCCGTTTAGCCGTTCTGGAGATACCTTCAAACAAACATCTAACCACCTACACATTTGCATTTATAATATTAGTAAGATTATATGATTACTGTAAATTGCATTGTTTATCAGTTAAATGGACCACTGTTTAGCAAGTATAACTCAAGCTTGAACAACAAGAGTAAGCAGTTATAAGCTATACTCGTAGTTAGGTTACAGTATTCACCATGAGGCATTAGATCTACGACAAATTTATTTTGTACTATCATTTTTTGTTTATTTGTAATTCTTTTAATAGTCTTTGTACGAATAGTATAATAATAATAACTATAATATTTTTTTATTTAAAAAGGAATTTCGTACATTAGACCTATTCGCTAGTTCAAACGCGTCCGGAATGTGAAATTCGATTATATTGCTTCCCGTCTAGCGGAGGATTTGGATAAGCAATTTTTTCGGTACATCAACATCGTAACGCTCAATTTGTTAGTTTTGTATTGATTCACTGTAGGTTTTATCAACTATATTGCGTACATTTTTCCCCATAAATTTCTTATAGAGATTAATTTTGCTTTCTGTTTTTTTTCCAGTCTTATAAGACGGTAGGTTTATTAATTTTAGTTTTGTATCTAACATTTTTCATGCATATTTCAGCAGCAGTCAAATCGTATCGTAATCAAAGTTTTGAAACGACTTAAAAAATAATCTTCCATTAAATATTTTTTTTTTACTTATTAGAAGCAAAAATTCAGAAATTCGTTGTAGATGAACCTGAAGTTAATGTAACAGACATGTTTTTACTTTTAAAATACTAATGAAAACATTGTAGTATTAATTTCGAATTTCTACATTTATTTCAACTACCAATAAAAAACCAAATACATACATATTCATAAGTTTATAACCTTTAAAATGAGAGCTCTAAATCTTTTTTCCATAGAATTCGAACATAAAACCAGATCATAGTTCCCAACGCGCACAAAACGAATTATCGAAACGTCGATGTTTCAAACAATTTGCTCTTCATCATTTAGCTGCCAGTACTCATATTGGAATTTGTCAAAGCTCTGTCAACGGAAAAAGTACTTTACAAATATAGAAATAAATTCTGTTTTTGATTTTTCTTCTTAATAATTCAGTGAAAAATTTATGCTCGAAATTAATGAAGGAAAAAAAAGTACTTACATTGTAGAACTAGTAAAAAATGCATCAAGCACCACATATTCACTTCACAGGTCTTATAATCCAGTAGTTCACAAGTACGTCAACACCTCAAACAGAGAACAACTCGGCTCAAAGTAAAAAAGTCCTTTGAAAGAAAAAAAATGCACAACTTCTCGACTCAACTTTAACTTTTCCCTGTATTTAGAATTTCGACGTGAAAATGTGTGTTTCACAGACGCGAGCTCTTAAAACTAAGTTGGCGGCGCGTAAATCCAAACTATGGTTGTAACCGACCCCAACGTGTGTGGGGTTCGAACCCGGACTTGTAACTAACCGCCGAAGCAACTGGCGTCCGGTGGCAAGCAGACCATATCGGAAGCACTTACTGTATTGTTGCTATTGAATAATTTATTCTAATACTCGAGTTTATATTTTAAATTATTTCTTATTGCTAGTGTTTATGGCATAAGAAAAAAAAACTTACTTTTTTCTATTTAATTTTTTTTTAATTTCAAATAGTAATTTAATATGGTCCCCATCTCATAATCTTAAATTTATCACAGATATTATGATCTAATTTTGAAATGTCTTGAAGACCAGTCTTCGCTAACCTAAGTAAATTATAGTGGGAAGCAAAAAAAGAGGTCAAATGAATTCGCCCAAATGGCGAAGCGACCGCTGCCTATAAATACACATTTGCAGATGCGTTGCCCACCTTATATTCATGATGCCGACAAAGTCCCACGGTCTAGCAGAAGTCCAAAAAAGATGTTATCATGCCACTTAACTTCTTATAATCTTTGAAAAATATGGATGACAAAACGTTATGACCAATTGCATCACCAGTAGATGCAGTTCAGATTTCAACATTTAAATAGTATAAATCAATCGAATTTGTTAATTTTATTAGCAACATTTATAATACTTATTACATTCTATTGAAGAATAAAATAATGCATTTTCAATGGTCCCATATATGAGTCAGTACAATTGTTATTCATAGAGTTAGCGGCGGAATTAAGCCGATACGTGCTTCTTCCGGAAGATATCGTCTAAGCCAGTGGTTCCGCTCACTAACTACATACGATCCGACATACTAATGATGTGACGTCATAAACCTCAGCCTGGGATCGACTGTGAATATTTAATAACTAACTTTAGTTCATTTTTAGATTTTTGCGTCATTTCCCAAATCACAGTTGTATTCGATTGTATACTATCAGATTGTATTACATTTAGAACGCCTTAAAATGATTTTTTAACCGAAACACTCATAGAATCTTAATAGTTACCTAAATGGTCCGTTAGCATGAATTTCTCAAATTAAATCTACACTTAGAAGTACAATTAGTGATCATTGAGGACAGTTTAAAAAACAAGAGCGTTGTTATTAACTTTACAGATTACATTAAATAGTTTGTTGTCTTCGAAAACGTTAATAATCCGGGTAAGATTTCCTTTGAGTTAGAATATAAAAGTGAAATAAAGCGAAAATAAAATCGAATGCCGCCATCTTCGGTGTCGCTGACAATAAATAAAATTAGGGCAGTTAATTAATATTTATCGGCGTCGCCGCCGCGTCCGGTGCGACGCCGTCTCTCCTATTGAATCAATTCATTTCGTGCTAAGAGAATCGCTCGATACTTGCTCGCTCTTTATCCTTTATTATTTCTTTTATTCGAATTCATTTGAATCTTTTTATATGATTAAATTTCTTTGTAATTAATTAAACCCTTATGGGCGTTTACTTTATTTTACTTTATTTAGTTGTATTTACACATTTGTATTACACAAGTCGCCTTATGGTTCCATTCTATTCTTTCCCGTGTTTTGGTCTGTTGGTGTTAAATCTTATCGTTTGGAGTGAGGTTAGCATATTGCCTTCACTGTTTAGTTCTAAGTAAACTAGTGCGATAATATTCATTTTAAAATTATTAAATCCAACATTTCTAACTATTTACATGGTTCATTGTGTCCTTAAATTAATTTCTGTATTTCCGATTGATTGTGTCGTTGGAAGTTTCATTATTCTCCCAAACCCATACGGTACTGAATAGTATTTTTAGATGTGTTCCACCCGAGCGGTACGGACGTCCGGTAACGTTTCCGACCGTCACGGCTTCTGCTTGTCACCCCTAGTTACCTAGTCTGCGACAATACTATTTTCGATAGGGTTGTTATAAATAAAAATAACATATCTGCTACTCTAAAACTAAGCTAAATTAATACAAGCCAAAGTTGAATTAGAACGTCACTACTCTAAATGAGTTTCGACATTGTCATTCTCTTGGATAAAACATAATCATAATGTTATAATATAAACTAATTTTATACATACATTAATAAAATCCTGTAAAATATTTCATAAGCTTATGAATTCCTCTACATGTTATCTTGAGTATAAAGGTTGAACAAATAAAAATGTTTTTAACGTCAAAATCTTTAACCGACAAACGGTACTGTAGTTGCGTTTAAGTTGTGATGTTCACTGGCTAGGAATTTAATTACACAAGCACACGTCGAGTTTCGTTACGCTTTCTTTATTCTACGTGTAAGTTCGCTGCACTCAAACATTTACGTCAACTACAATTACTTAGTAAACAAAGATTCTTGTTACTTTACAAAATACTACACTTTATTCGTTCTTACGATAGTATGTATGTATAGTGTGCAGAAGATATTGTTAAGAAGGATAAGAATTCAGTTAATACAACTGAAAGATGTATGAAAGATTGACATATAATATTTTGACTTTCCGAAGGGAAGGACAGATTTATGATGCTTCTGGTATTTAAGAGAATAAAGATGACAATGTATTTTATAAAAATACTAGTTGTCGCCCGCGACCCCTTCTAGACTATGTTCTACATCTGTACCAAATTCAAGCAAGATCTATTGAGTCGTCCCGGAGATATGTTGTAAGAAACATTCATCCATCCAAACTTTTGTATTTTTTTTAATATCATAAAGTGGCAAACGAGCGAGCGGCCACCTGAAATCGCTGAATAGCGAAGTGACCGTTGCCCGTTGCCGTATGAGAAAAAGGGTGGGAAGGGAAAGTGGACTAAATTAGGCCTCCGGGACGCACACTCATCAGACGATACGCGGAATAGCTTCCACTTCACGCCTGTCTTCTGTGTGGTCGTGGTATTTCACCGGGCGAGCCGGGCCGATTCGTGCGAAGATGTTAAAGCGGGCTGTACCACTGTTAGCTAAAATATTAACTGTTAGTTATAATATTAGTAAGATAGTAAGATTTAGTTTATGGAAACATATCATAATATACAGGTTAACTTCCTTTGAAAACCTAAATAAACAGAAAATACATTTAAACTATAAATCATATTGAGTAATACGTTCTCTAAAAGCGAGGAATCTTAATCAAATATTCATGTAATATCTATCTCATTTAACTCTCAGCTTAGCAAACGTTACGTGTTAACATATCTATGTTAAAGACAGTTACTTAAGTACACTTTGGAGAATTAACTTTCTTGCTACATATTACTTAGCAAAATCATGCTTAGTATTAAACTACAGGATGTATACAACTCTTGTTATGTTGGAACATAATACGTAATGCAATCGTTATTCAAAATTGTATTATATATCATTACATGATATTAAATTTTAATTTTTCATAATATAAATAATCAATTTTTACTTACATGACCCTAGTTTCGTAGTAAAATAGAGTCGTCTACAATGTGACTTTTTACTTTATATTATAAATGTGAATGTTTGAATGGATGAATGGAAGGTGATGTTGAAGGAATCTCCAGAATAGCCGAATGGATATCGATGGAATTTGGCATAGATGAAGAACTTAGTCTAGAGGAACATCTAGGCTAATAATTCAGTTTTTTTTTAAATCCGCGCGGACCGCGTTTCGGGCGACAGCTTATACGTGATAAAATCGATGTTTAAAATTGTATCTCATAAGAATGATAAAATTTTCATTTTTCATGACATAAATAATTAATTTTCACTTGTATTGTTTCGGAGAAAAATAGAGCCGAGCCGAGCAAATAAAAGAGGAAATCAGTACAATCAGGAACATCAAAGCAGTGCACATATTATGTCACTTTAATACGTTGCTTTTACTGTTCATAGAACTATTGTAAATTTGCAAGAAATTGTGAGCAAAAAAGAAGCCGATAGCATAAGTTATGTCCGTGACGTCATTGTTTGTGAAGCGATTGCTTGTATGCGGGCTTTATCAAAATGCTGTTCTGAATATTTTATTTTTAATTTTAAAAATGTTTTTTCTCTTTGTAACATCGTTGTTAAGTTTAGAAGTCTTATGAAATATTATAATTTTTGCATACATTAAAATACATTTGGAAGCATATGTTTTGCTTTAGATTATATAAAACGAATTGCAATTTAGGTTTGACATTGCTAAGGACACATACAAGTTATTTATATTGTATTCAATTTACTATGTCTTTTTGTAACTAGCATTCGCCTGCGATTCGATTCGAAAAGGATTTAAAAAAAAAACTTAATTAATAGCGTATGTGTTCTTTCAGACTATGTTTTACATCTATGCCAAATTTCATCGAGATCCGTGCAGCCGTTCTGGAGATAACTTCCAACAAACATCCATCCATCCATACATCCAAGCAATCGCATTTGTAATATTAGTAAGATTAATCGTTTAGCAGGCGAACAATCAAACACTTTTGTGGAATATCACCTTTAATTTGATCTAATACAAATCGTCATTTATTTTTTGGTTTCAACCGGTATTACGTATTGTATGAAATGAGTCGTTTACTTAGTCCAATAGCCATTAGAGGCTATCATATCAATGGACATGTCAGTCGGTGCGGCGATGCAATATGCAATTGAACAGTAATAGCATCATATTGTAGAGTAACATCGGGTTTGAGCACGCGAAAGACCCGTACAAATGGCTTGTTTTCCAACAAATAACATAGTGTACAATTTTATTTGTTTTTTTGATGGCCTCGCCCGAATTCACATGTGTTATTCCGTAAATAAATTACTTTAGGATAGCTTTTGTTTCAGCTACATTTATTACATACGAATGTGCACTCTTTTAATTCAAATTTTCATTAAGTCGATTGAGTTATAACTTTTTTATTTAATAGCATAACACCAAATTTGTTAAAAGAGTAGGTTTTATACTTATTCTGTGACCGTACCGACAGACAAGAACACATTATTGACAGACAAATTATTTAATCTATGTGCGTGCGAATATTAGTATGTTTTATTTATCAGTTAAATCAAAAGAAAGTTTCAAAGATTGTTAATTGTGTAGTCAAATGAAACGGTTAATAGATAAAGGATCTTGACAAACAGACGGACGGACAAGAAAGTTATTTAAAAGAGTTTCGTTTTTTCCTTTCGAGGACGGAACCCTAAAAACTAGCTAAAGCGCCTAGACGCGGGTAGCACAAAGTCGATCATCGTGGCGATATTTGGAGGCCTATGCCCACCAGTGGGCGTCGTGGCTAAAGAGAAGGCTAAAGGTATGGAGTGTTTCCTAGGTATGTGAAGAACTCATTCTTAGTTAACTGAAGTATACGTTAATACTTTCAATGCATCTGCAAGACTACTAGTAATTAGTTAATGCTTCTTTACAGTAAGATATTAAAACATACAGAACAACATTTATACAGAAACCTAAATATTCCCCGAAACTGCTTACAAGTTTCGTAGTAAATATACTAAGCTGTTTGAGTTTCAAGAAGTTATATTAAAAGGAATTTTGTATAAATGAAACTTATCTATCATGTCTTCTATATTTTGTGAAAAAAAATGTAAAGTAAAATTTTCTTCACATTTTTAGATGGATGGATTGTTTGAATGTATCTCCGGAACGGCTATATGTATCTCGCTGACATTTGGCATAGATGTAGAAGTGTTAAGTCCGCGCAGACGGAGCCGCGGGCGACAGCTAGTAACAATGTAAACAAGTAAAGTGTAAGACGCATCCCAGCAATTAGTCTTCCGTGCCATCAGTTGTTTGCGAGAGGACTCACAGGTAAACGGTATTAGTAAGGAAGAAACTCTTATGTTTGAGGATAGATTATAGCTAAAGAATAAAGATTTCTGAGTAAATCTTAATAAAAATATATTAAGATTTCTGAATTAGTCAAAGAAAAAGTGTTTGTTTTTTCATATTAATAAACGTATTACGGGAATTGCGGATCAAACACAAATTCTCTGGATGTGATGGTCTAATTATTAGAATAAGGTTATACTACTTCAACAATGTAAAAAAGTAAAAAAGAAACCTGGGGAGTGAAAGTGCAGAACGTAGTCATCGTTTTTAAATAACAGCGAAAAAAAATCATACTTCGAATACATGGTATGGTGTATATGCGATGACGAAAATTTACTTAAAAAAATTTTTCTCTCTCTGTCTGTCTGTAATCCGGAACTGGTCTTGACGTCAAGGTGATGCATGCAGGCATTTTAAAGGCTACATTTTTAGGGTTCCGTACCTCATAGAAAAAAAATGGAACCCTTATAGGATCAATTTGTTGTTCGTCCGTCTGTCTGTCAAGACCTTTTTTTAGTATGCGTTGAAAATAAAGACCATTAGTTGTATATAAAATAATTATATGCAATTATACTTACAGCAATTCATAAAGATTAGGAATCATTGCATTGTTTTTTTATTCAAATACGTTTAACTCTTTTACAATTTATACGTATGTAAATTTGTTGAATCGTCTCGAATCTTGTGACAAAGGATGTTATTAAATAAAGTGAAATTTATTTAAGCTCTATTTTGTTTCGAAGCTAATGGCACACTAAACTGACGGGGATTATAGTATAAATATTTTATCAGTACAGTATTAACAGTGCCGAGCTCAATTAAGGCCGCTCGCAAGCCTTGCTTACTTTCCAGCACAAAAATATTGATTTTGCCCGCGCGTTTAAGGGAACTAAGTGACCCCGTTCTGAACACTTTTTGAACATACTGTATTATTTTATAGACTCTTGGTGGCTGAAAGATACCCACCTTTAATGCATTAAATCATGTTAATATTAAATTAGTACGTTTATAGAAAAAAAATAACATTGCAACATTTTATTCTGTTAAATTTATTTATATTTGAAACTGAGATGAAAGTCGCCTGTTATTATTCTAAGATGTCAGACGTCTAATATAATTTTCTTTTTACTTTTAATTTATGAATTTCAATAATATTGCTAAAAACTTAACTAAGTAAATATTTAAAATGTTAAATTTGAATAACATATAACTAAATTAGAATTTTGTGTAAGTCCAACTTGGTAAAGTCTATGTTACAAGTTCGTAGTTCATCGCACTGGCTGAATTCTGAATGAAGTTGCACCTTGCAAGATTTACAGGCGCGGCGGGAGTTTCCAACTTGCAATTTGCAGATGTCCATAGTGCTGATTGAAACGTTGATTCATAAACTCAAAATAGACTGGAATGTCACGTACGAGCTCACCATGATTCTAATCGACATTTTTAATTATTATCAAAAGTGTTGTAAATCTGGCTACACACTACAATCGAACAGTACAGTTAAATGGCGTGTAGTCATTTGAACCGTTAATTAAACTGGATAGTTATCAGTTTTGTCTACATACCTTCTATTTTGATTTTACAGTTAAAACTGAATTGTGTAGCGGGCTTTAGTTTCTTCGAGAAAGGAAAGGACTGTGCTCAAGTGTAGTCATATTCTATCTAAATTTGATAGTTTTGTTAGTAAATATTTATTCTTTGGTTAAATACTGTGCGAACTGTACTGCACTGATCATTAATACGAAAAAAATTATATTCCAATAGGTGCTGACTATACTTGCTTATAGGCCCTGTCTTGTTAAAGATAAAAGATTTTTCTTAACCAAAAGTTATTTTCATTAATTCAGAAAGCGACCTTTATAAAATAAAACAGAAAATATTTTGGTCAAAATTCTTAAATGAAGACCAAAAATTCCAGCTGAAAAGCAATAATGGAAAGTTGGTGTCGAGTTCGTACGATAAATTATTTTCTGTTGGCAAGTTGATGTCAAAACCATAAGTTGTTTTTATTTCTTGAGTTTCCCAAGTAATATATCATGCACGTGAAATTTTTATTTTAAACAGCTTTGTGTTCGTTTTTAGATATATAACTGGACGGAGAGAAAAAATCAAATAGTAGAGTAAATTATGTATCTACTTACGTAAGCGAGTCACCACTACGACCACGACTAGTTTGAAAAGACTATAGCATCGAATAAGGACTTCAAAAATGAAATTTTTCACGTATTAGTGTTACCAAATAGTGTGCGAATTCCTATTGAATTTCTTGAAAAACACCACAAAATAATGACAGTTGACAGTGTCTTTAATTCTCGTACCCTTCATTTATTAAAATTTATGACAAAATATTTTTTATAATTCAACATTATTCAAAGTAATAGTATATTAAACTTGGCGCATGCTTTAATTTTTTACGGCTTCAGAATTTATAAATATGGGGTTCATGGATTTATTAAGTCAAACGTGCTTGAAGTAAGGTTGTGTTCATAATTGAGGTATTAAAATGTTGAATTACTTTTATTAAAAATATCAAAAAACGCACGTTTTTCTGCAAAAAAAGCAAGCAGCAAAATAATTATGATTATGTAATATTACAGAAATACAAATAGAGAAATTACAATCAAATCCACGAATCTTTATTACGAAGCGTGAGAAAAATTAAACGTTTACAATGAAGTTGCATTTTTTGCAATAATTTAAATTTAAAATAGTTTAATTACTCGCTTTTTGTAATAAATAATTATAGGGGAACTTATATTTCACATTGTATTTAACAATTCACTGGACTTCAATCATTTCAATATTTCAGCTAATTGTTCACAATTTTTTTTTAATTTAGCTGTAGTTTAGAATACGATTTTTTATTCCATAACGTGGACTGACATAGGAACTATGAGTAATTAATATTATTAATATTTCCATAATAATCTAAAAATAAATATTTAATTTTTCATTTTACTGTATACGCGGCCTAATATTATATTATGATTTAAGCACATGTCGCGGAAACGGCACGGATGCGACAGATTTCCGATATCATATTCTTATAATCGACACCGATTACCTTCCGAAGCCTTACGCAGTACAGCCAATATTCTTGTCAGGACCAGATATTAAATGGCCACGTGTACCTTTCACAAAGGGGACACAAATTTAATCAACGCCGTATTTACATGAAAAAGTAAAATGTAATATTATGGAAAAATTTGTCTGAATTCGTAACATATAAAGTCTGTTGGTGAAGTTGTATGGTTACAAAGCCACTTAGCATAATTATTAAATATACTACGACTTAATATTCTTGGTCGAAAACTAAAGTTTTAGAAAGTATAGTAAAATATGGGCAGTGAGCAGTGAGCCAACGTGCCGAGAAGTGAACCAGGCGCCGGGGGCAGCTGTAAACAACTTTGCTAATGGCCACTTAAACTTTACGAAATCGCCACACTTCTGCGAAAAGTGTCGGACGAAAGCTTTTTTCGGGTTCAGATATGACGTGTTTTCTTAAACGACTGGATATTTAGTACGGGGACCGTGAACTTTTTGAAGCTAAAGTGGCTTTGTGTTGTTATAGAACCGTTTTCAGTTTTGGCACACTTTTGTCTTGTCGCAGTGGTGACAAATATTGTACAAAAACATAATTTTAGGGTTCCGTACCTCATAGGACAAAACTAAACCCTTATAGGATCACTTTGTTGTCCGTCCGTCTGTCTGTCAAGACCCTTTTTCTCAAAAACGCGTAAAGGTAGCAAGCTGGAATTTATATCAAATGTTCAGGTCTGCGGTCGCTAGTTGCTGTGAAAGAATAAAACTTCTAAGCCAACCCAATCAAAAGATACAACCGTTTATGTCGCAACTTTACGCAAATTTTCGACATTGGCAAGGGAATCAAAACCTAAAGGGTACTTCCCGTGAACTTAGAACATTTTTTTGTTAATAAAGATAAAGAAGAAAGGAATTGACCCAGAACCGTAACTGATTACTAGTATTTTTAGTATAAAACCTAGTCTTCGTTTGTTATTTAAAATACGTATGATTTTCATGGTAAATAATAACGCATTAAAATTGTCTCTGACAGTGTGAAGCCACGCCCACCCAAAATTCCTCATATCCTTTATGTTTCTGAGTTATTTATTACACTTTTAAACACAGCGCTTTGCTCGAAGGCTTTTTGTTCTACTTTATATTCTTTAAGATGTCTTCGCGATGTCAAAGACTTTAATTACTTAAACAAATGAATGTTTGCTTAGCATAATTGATGTAACCTTTAATCCTTCGACATTTAAACATGTTTTTAAAAAATGTTTAAATGTCGAAGGATTAAAAAATATATATAGGTAGCCGATTTTCTGACCTACTCAATATGCTCATAAAATTTCATGAGAATCGGTCAAACCGTTTCAGAGGAGTATGGGAACAAAAATTGTGACACGAGAATTTTATATATAAGATATGTATTTTATTTTATGTATAAGATGTTATCTCTGTCTTCCAAAGTGGAGATATATTGTCATCTCTCCACTTTGGAGACTCTACTCCACTCTATTTTATACAAATGTTTCGCCAATGGAAACGTACAGTAAAATATGTTTCGAATGAAACTGAAAGAAAGAACTAAATATCATCGCTCGATTTTAAGATACATTTTATGACTATTGTTAAGAAAAAAATCCGACACTGTGCCAGTGTATTGGCGCAACACTAGCCCTACTAAAATATCGACGTTTATGTCCCCTCACTAATGATTCTGACACTTTCTTTGTAATGAAAGCGCGCTATTCGCGTCAAAGGATTATATCTAATAAAGTCTAAAACTATCAATGAAAAGTTCTGTATAGAGAAAGATATATACAAGGTAGTTAGTTTGAAGTAACATCCAATCGACTAAAACAATACGGTACAATACCATTTAACATACGAGTACAGATAGTATATGTTGTATTGTTTCTATGCTACTGTTTGTAATATATCTCGGTATCTCCGGATCTGTACTGAATGGGACGAGGTCGCGTGACCGCTCATGTTAGTTTCACTCTGTTGAATTCTATATAAAGCTTGGCCATCCTTATTTTAGTTGTCATTTGGAGATACGGAATCTAGAATTTAAAGATGTTTCTTAATAGCAATCTGAATTGTGCAGTTAATTTTGACAATTATAAGATTCGCGATGAATATTTATCAGAAACTTACTGTCGCCCGCAACTATATCCGTGCAGAATTTAAAAAAATATTAGTAGTCTTTGTGTTCTTCCAGACTATGTTCTTTATGTATGCCAAACTTCATCAATATCCGTTGAGCCGTTCCTGAGATATCTTCAAACAAATTTCCAACCATCCATATATATAAATTTTCGCATTTATAATATTAGTAAGATAAGACCCATGCTGCGTTACAGCTGACTTGTAGTTACACTGTTGTTCTTGATTTTACATTCTTCTTTATGTTTATGTATAAAACTTTGTTCATAGTAAGTAAATTTCTCTTTGCAGTAAATATGAAAAACTTATGAAATGAGGTTTTAATTCATAAAATTAATTAATAATAAGTACACCCCTGAACATTATAAACACTCGGCGCTCTTTACGCAAACGCAGTTCTATTAAAATATATTCATGTTCGCAGGAACATTGCGTCGGTAAATCTAGAGTCCGCCCGCTGGGCACCGACGAATAAAATCGCATCTAATGCCTGCTTAAAGTTTTCTTTATGCGCGCCCCGGGAAACCGCTCCGGAAATCATATTTCTCGTCCCTTAATAGTCTCTCAGCTTGTTTGCAGTATATTCTGAGAATTAGCCGCTTTACTTGCTTTGATACGGATTAAGTTGGCTATGTTTTCAGCGCCCTTGTGGGTTTAGGCGTTAATTTATGCGTGACTTCGTTAAATTAAATGTATAACAAAGGCACCTACATGTATTATATAAAATAAACTTAATTAATATTCTCTTATTGTACATGTTGAAAAAATATAAATTAAAAAAAAATAACGAGTGCATATAAATAATTTATTATAATTTATTTTAATAGCGGGACATGTCGCCGCCTTCGCAGCGCTGCGCCACGCAAAATGTAACCACCATATATCAGTTAATGCCGCAAAACATGCATTGTAATTTATTTACAGCGGCGTTTACTCTAAAAAGCATGTTCCTACCTTCGGAAAATGTCCCATTAAACAAGGGAAATTGCAAAATAGGATTTTCGTTTTTGCAACGAACGATACTTCGGCTAATGTAAACGTATAAATTGGAATTTGGTGGATATTAATACCGACGAATGACCGACTCAGCCATCCTAAAGTGTGTCGATGATGCGCACTTTGATTTTAAAACCACAATATATCTGAGTCCTTTTACATTTTTACGTCTACAACCAAATTTCTAACTTAGTGGTCACCTATGTGTAATTATAGCAAGTCTAATTTTAAATATTGAAAACGCAAAAGAATTGATAAATTATTAGTCCAGAGTGAACCGACGTCATGCGTGGATCAAAGTGGCGTTCGACTTCACAGAATCGGGGATTAATCATATGAATGAGTTACGTCCAATTAGTGTCGATTCAATGAACTTTATTTTCGATTCGATTAATTTCAAACGACTGAAGAGATAATCATAGATAAAGATGTCGAGAAATTTAAACACTATTCCTTTTTCTATAACTCAACACATAAATATGAAAATAATATGCAAAATGAAAAGAATACAGCAGAGTAAGTAATCATGAATTCTTTATGGAAACACTCTTACGACGCAATGTTAGTAATTGTGGTCATTTGAAAAGTTTTAGTGGCTATAACGGCCCCTTTATTTTCCCACAGAGCGGCCACTGCGTAGATTTACGTGTGACCAAATATCAAGGGGATGCTGCCGGGTTACATTACCCATAATATTACATTTACTGGAAGCGATTCTAATTTCAAACGGAATATAATTTTCCATTTCTTCGTTACGCACGAATAAAATTTGATTATCTGTTTTTTAATGATAAGTTAAGTAATTTGGATTAAAAACGCAGCTTTGAAATTACGAATTTATACGGAGACTCTTTCGCAGCCAGTCTTTACAATAGTTTAAAAAAAGTCGGTTAGTAAAATAAGGTCTAAAGCGTACACAATTTATAAGTATAACTTCTTGATATAGCTAATACGTAGTAGATAATAAAGGAAGCTTTATTCATTTATATAAAAGGAAAAGCGAGCTAAGTGTGTGGCAACAACAAAGGTTGTTTACCCCGCCTACGCCATTAAAGCAAACGCAAGTTAGATAAAGTAATAGAATCCTGTTTCACTTTGTACGTAAGCTTTTTAAAAGCATAAACCATTTCATTTCACATCGTATATCCTCTTACAAGAAACGGAATAAATGCTACTTTTCTATTTAGAGTAGTTTCTGAGAGCTTATTATGTTTAAATAACAGCTTTAATTAGATTAACTGTTTCTCTTTTAAATATATTTATCGTTGTGAGTTTATTTATCTTTTTTTTATATAGTATTTTATCTGATATTGGTAATCAATTTAATTAGTACAGATCAATATTCCTCTCGGTTGTCATATGTGAATTGCCCTTTAAATGAAATTTAGAATTTAAATTTCTACTTGCATTATCATCTACTTGCATATATTTATAATTTTAAAACGTTTAAACGTGACTGATATCATAGCTATAGGTAAAAAGCGTCGGTAACAGAATTAATTAAGCTGTTAGGATTTTTTCTAATTATCCTATTTTTAAGCACCATTAAATATTGCATTGTGAATCTGCTTTAACATTCAAAATGGTGCTTATCTCAGCGTTGAAACGTTTTCACTGATTTTGCATTCTCAAAAGGTCAAGATTTCTCAAGTATTACTACAAAATGCGAAAAACTCTTGATGGTTCTACTAAAGAAATACAAAGAAATGAAATATCGACGAATTATCAGGACAGTTTTCCTAGATTCAGCCTCTCTTTGTAGATTTGAAATTGTATCGTTAAAATAACAGGTTACTCTGATCAGAGATCAATATTTTCAAGGTATTATAATAATGTTTAAACGAACTTAAGTACATCAACAATTACTGTCTTTAAATATTGCGGTAAGTACTTTAATAAAATAAATGGAAACGACATTTCCCAGTGGTATAACGACAAGCAATAACATCGAATTTCCATATTTTGCCACGCATATTAATTACGAACAGTTAACGTGCGGCGCAGAGGCGCATTAGCTTAATTCGATTCTGGATACCGCTTCGATTTTATTATTTTTTCTGATCACGTGAAATCGTAGCTATATAGCTAATGGAATTTCTATTGAATTGTACGGAAATAGTTTTGCAGTATGTATACATAGTGCATTAAATTAATAATAAATGTCTTGGCACTATGATTAGTAATTACATTTAATTAATATTTTCTACAACATTAGCTAACTGTAGATTTCACATACTAAATATACACTAATTAATTTTTAAATCATTTTTTTTTATTTTAACAATAAACTCCTTTGATTAACCTTTGTGAAATACAAAAGGGTCATTTATATTTTTGAATAGTCGATTTTAAACAGTAAATGGGACGATTTAGGCAATAAGTGTAAAGGAAAATGTCGATAACAGACACAATTAATCGTATGGATAAGAGGCTATCAACGATTGACCCGAAAGATATTTGAACCCTACAAAATTATCATCGAGTTTAACTTTTAAAAGACGTAATATTTTTAATATTTTATGAAAACATAACATAACTAAATATCTTACCATTGTATAATAATTAGGATAAATGATTACAGCAACTTTTTAAGGGCACTTAAGTATAAAAAATCAAATTGTCATGTAATAAATGTATTGTACATCAATAGGTTTTACCTAAATACTACGCATTTTGTGTTTTTCGTGGTATCAATTTTAATGGAATTCCGTCATCGCTCACTTGCACGATGTACGCTATTTTTTTAGACTTGATATCTTTCTTAGAAGATAAAGCTGGTTCAACATTAAACTTTTGCAGTAATCCAACTAGTCCAGTTAATGATTCTATAATCCCTAAGCGAGCACCTGTAATTGAAAAACAGAAAACTTAAGTAAAATTAAGTAGTAATATAAAATAAATCTCTTAACATTTGGGGTACATTTGTGATGTTACTGTTCTGCTATAAACAACATTTAAACAACTTAAAACCTTACCTATACATTTTCTAGGTCCTTCTCCAAATGGCAGATAAACATATCTGTGTCGTGTTTTTACTGTTTCAGGAGAAAATCTATTAGGTTTGAATTCTGATGGATTATCATAGTATTTTTCATCCATGTGCAATGCTTGAATAGGTATGATAACTTTCGTTCCAGCTTCTATAGTTAATCCGAGTTCAGGTATAGTATAATTTTGTATACAGACTCGTAATGTCAATCCACCTGGTGAAAATATTCTCATAGATTCTCTCAGAACCATTTCTAGGTAAGTCATTTCCATTATTGCTTCGTAGCAAATTTTGTTGTCGTATTTATGTAGTATAGTATCAATTTCTTGATGCACTTTCAATTGTATTTCAGGGTGAAATGCTAGTTGGTGTAAAGTACAACTCATAGAAGTAGCTGAAGTTTTAAATCCAGCAGCAAAGAATATAAATAGTTGTGCTGCAGAAATCATTGGAGTTATTTCAAGTTCAACTTTCTTAGGTGATCCATTCTCGTCTTTTATATCGAGTGAATCACCTTGAAGTGTTTTGTTTTCTTCTAATTCTAATAAAAGATCTACAAAATCGTTTCTACCTGAAGGTTTATTGTTTCTTTGCTCTCGTAAGCTTTCCATAATATTCATTATAGTAGTTTGTACTTCTTTATTGGCAATCGGAATCATGTCAATAATCTTAATACCAGGAAATAAAACTCGTAGAGCCAAAAGTAGCATTTGTTTTTTGGATTTTATAAAAATAATTTCTCTTAGTTTTATAAATAGAGATTTTTCAGTATTTATTGTATTCATTTCAAGACCAAAACCACAAGCACCTATAAACTCGATTGTAAAACGAGACATTAAATCTACAGCACTAATTTGCTCACCTTTATTCGCCAATATTTTAGCAACTGCTTGAAGTTTGTCTGTACATTTTAATATCAAAGGAAACATGTTTCGTAATTTGTTGCTGGTGAATGCCGGCGAAAGACCATGTCTGAGTAATTTCCAGCGATCACCATCACTGGAAAATACATTCAACATAAGAGGTTCATATTTTGGATCTCTTCCTACTCCGCGGGCATGGAAATATGAGAAATCAACATTAAGAATTTTTTTTATGATATCAGGATCTCTGATAATAAGTTCTGGAGTTGTTCCGCGGTAATATCCAACTACCTTTTCAGTTTTATACTTCTTATATAAATCACAGACGTCTTCTATATCACTTTTCTTTCCTATTAAAACTTTATAATAATTGCCGAAAAGTGGTATTGGGAGATCGTATTTAACGTTCCTTAACATCCAGTATGTATAATTACGGGATGACAAAAACAAAACTATTATTCCGATAAAAATAAACAGCACGATCATCTTGTCTATAATTCAATACTTCAAAGAAAATTATGTACAATGTTAATACTGAGAGTTATTATATGTTGTATTAAGGTTATCGCGCACTTAAAAGCAACTTATCCAACGACATCGCATCGCCACGCGATTGGCGCAACGTGAGCTTACCACTGCTAGTATGTATAGTGATGGTGCTACGCTACAAGGCGCTAACACTATTTGTGAAATGTTAAGTGCGTGATAACCTTTATATTTATTTGGACAGATGTACAAACGCATTCGGGTCATTGTCCTAATAAAACATTTATTCTTCAAGTGATTTAACAATATATATTTATTTTATATGATTAATATCAGCAGCAGTTTACTTTTTTTCTGATAATTACAAAATAACAGTATATTGAAATCTCTTATTTTAATCTGCTGCGTTTTTTTTATTTATATTATTTCCTTCTTAGCATCTATGCAGTTATATGGTGTGTATATTATTAGGTTATGTGTTTGAATTATTTTAACACGTGATTCTAATCTTACCAATATTATAAATGCGAATATTTGAATGGATGCAAGGATTTATTTGAAGGTAACTCCAGAACGGCTGAACGGATCTCGATGAAATTTGGTATAGACATAGAGCATAGTCTGGAAGAACACATAGGCTGATAATTATGTTTTTTTAAATTCTCCACGGACGGATTCGCGGGCACCCGCTAGTGTATAATAATTTCGATTTTATATACAATAAGAATAATGACACCATACCAACTGTACACAGTCCTATATTGTGACTAAGCTTAGTCTATATTTGCACAGCTTGAATTTGCCAGTCAATGTACTGTTAGGAAGAAAATCCGATACTGGCACAACACTAGCCTTAATAAAATGTCGACGTTTATATCCCCTCACTAATTATTTTGACACTTGACTTTGCAATAAAAGCGCGCCATTCGCATCAAAGGATTCTAACTAATAATGTCTAAATGTACCAATAGCAATTCAAACAATTTATAATAACTAAGTTAGAAATAAATTATATTTATATAATTACACTCAATATGGCGATGACCTCTTAAACTATGTACAAGTATTTTAACAACTACTTCGTCATCAGCTTTTAAGATATTATTGTCTTACTGGATAGTGACACCGACTAATGTTACACGACTCAATCATGACTTAGATGTAGATATGATGGCTGATAAAGATGTATGTAAGAGCAGTAACTTTTAGATTCTAAGGTGGCAAATGAGCAAGTGGCCACCTAAATTCGTCGAAATAGCGAAGCGGCCGCTACTCATTGCCATCTGACTTTAATCGATGGAGGAGGGGACGCAGAGGAAGAGAATATTTTTCCTTCCTATGCTTCGATATAAATCGACTTTATCCTCTCATCCCCCATAAGAAAAGGGCGGTAAGGAAAAGAAGACCAAAACGAGGTCTCCGTCACTCCACGCTTCTCAGATGAAACGCGAAACTACCTCTACTACACGCCTGTCAGCAGTAGTAAGCAAAATGGTTACAGAAAAACGATGAAGAAACTGGCTCAATACTATGCTTTATAACCTCAATAGAGTTCCCTAACCAGAGGGTTAAACATGGATAAGATGACGATATGATCTTCGTGTTACATCCACTTAAATAATCATCAGAATGCATACTCTCGAAGTTGACAACTCCGAGAAGGAGGTCAATCGTCGAATCCGACTTATACGGAAGTGTTTGGGTAGTTTCTCAAGACGAAAGTCGTGTCGTGTTGCCAGTATTGTCCTAGGGAACTGAGACAGGCCATATGATCGAAACAGAGGCAGAACAAATAATAATTACATTTATTTTCTTAATATCTTTTATTCAGTTCATTTGATAAGTTTTAACAATTTTAGTTGCGTATCCGAAGTAATTTACAATCGTTTTCAATAGAAACTTACTTGATGCTGTGCTTGAAATTAATCGCTAATCAAAATAATATAAAAACAACTAACAAGCTACAGTTTTACATAATTTTCTGTCTGTTCTTTTTACAGATATAATTAAGTTAGTATTATTGTTTTAGAGAGTTTTCTTCCTTGGCTTGAGTAAAATTGGTATATCTTCATCGAGTGCTTGAATGATAAAAGCATTGCGTTTGACTTTAAAAGTGCGTTTTGATGATGGTCCTGGATAAACAGTGAAATGTTGTAATATAGTCGCCAAACCACTCATTGTCTCTATAAGACCAAGGCGGCTCCCTGCAAAAAAAAACATCAATTTAAAAAAATGTAGAAAGTAATTTGTAATTTAAATGTTTGATTATCGCATACCAATGCACTTTCTAGGACCTCCTCCGAAAGGTAAAAAGGCATATTTATGACGTTTACTTTCTTCTTCCGCTGTAAATCTTTCAGGTCGAAATTCATCAGGATTGTCAAAATTATGAGGATCTAAATGTATCGCTTGTGCAGGAATATTTATAAGTACACCTGGATCTATCGTAATATTAGTTCCAGGTATAACATATTTCTTCATACATTCACGTGATATATATCCAGCTGGTGTAAATGTTCTTATCGCCTCCTTGATTGTCATATGTAAATAAGGTAGTTCCATAATAGCATCGTAACAAATTCCATTGTATTTTTGTAGAGTTTTATCAAGTTCCTCTTGAACTTTACGTTGTACATCTGGATGATAGGAAAGTTGATGCAACGTCCAACTCATCGTAGTTGCAGATGTCTCAAAACCGCCGGCGAAGAATATAAACAATTGAGCAGCTGTATGCATTTCAGTATAATTTAACTTTATTTTAACGGGTACACCATTTTCGTCTTTATTCAATATTGAGTGGTCTTCGATAACTTTTTCCTTTTCTAATTTTAAAAGTATATCAACAAAATCATTTCTTTGTATATTTTTCTCGTTTCTTTCTTTACGAATGATATCCATTAAATTCATAATCGATGTAATTATTTCATTTCTTGCTACTGAAATTTTCTTTATGAAACTATCTTTTGATAAAAATTCTCGTAACGCTAAGAAAAATACTTGCCATTTGGTCTTAGTGAATATAATCTGTCCCAGTTCGATAAAAAGAGATTTATCTGTATTTAATGTGTTCATATTAATTCCAAATCCACAAGAACCGATGAATTCCATTGTGTATCGCGCCATTAACTCGTGCGCTGATATCTCATTGCCACGTTCGGATAGTTCCTGGGCGACCGCATGAAGCCTTACCGTACATTTCTGTATTAAAGGAAACATAGCTCGTAGTTTCGCTGACGTGAATGTTGGAGAAATAGCATGCCTCAATAATTGCCAAAGATCACCTTGCGAATGAAATAGATTAAGCATTAACATTTCTTCATGATCCCTTCCAAGGCCACGTCCGTAAAAACTGACATAATCATTTACTAGAATATGTTTCACTAAATCAGGATCTCGAATTATAAGTACCGGTGTCTTACATCTGTAATATCCAACTAATCTTTCATTTGGAAATTTCCTATACATTTCCATACCCATTTCTATCTCAGTTCGTAATCCAAATATATTTTTTATATGATTACCAAATATTGGTAGTGGGAAATCATGTTTGATATTTCTTCTGTCCCAATACGTAAAGCTTTTGTAATGCCATATCAAAAGTATTAGAATTATAAAAATAATTATAAATATCATTTTGATTCACACAGATAACTAATCTAGTAACGCGTTACTGTATATAGCACGTAATTTCACACTAACTGCATATTATATACACACTTTTATATGTCTAGTGATGGGATAAGTTACAATTGTTATTAATCTTACTAATTATTATTTAATTATATACATTTCTAATATAATACATTTCATATAAAAAAAATATATATATACAAAACATATTATATTAAAAAGAGAACACCACCGGCTGCTTAAATCTTACTATTATTATAAATGCGAATGTTTGGATAGATGCATGGATAGGTCAACGGATCTCGATGAAATTTTATATAAATATAAAAAACAATCTGGAAGAACACATAGGCTACTTATAAAGTTTGTTTTTAATTCCGCACAGACGCAGCCGCGTTGACAACACTTAATAAAGGTTGATAGTTGAATTCGTTGATTTGATAGAACTTACAAATTAGACAAAGTTATTTTTTTAATTGTGCCATTTCAGTATTTTTAAACCATTCACTGGTCATTCTTTGGTTATTGTGAATTAAATTTCATAATATTTTAAAGCATTTTTATAAAATGTGTTGCCAATAATTTTACGGCAATAAACTGAAATTCAAATATTATTCTGTTTTAATTTATTTAATACTGTTTATAAAATATTATTGCTGAGAAAGTTATCTATAAAATGTATAATTATTTAATAAAATAAATTGTGTTATAAGACATCACTAAAATTATAAAAATATTGACCGGGTTAAAAAGTCTGGCAGCTGTTTGTACAATTGACAATAAGAAATTATAACAATTAATTTTATTTTATACTTTATGAAAAAAAAACTTTTTGAATTAATGTGGACAGTAAATACAGGTGTTGAGTTCATTTTTATTGTCTATTTATATAAATATAGACAAAGCATTGAAGTCAACATTGTCTTGTCCTTATCCTTTTCGATTTATTATAAGCGTAATAAACGTTAATATTGCTCTAAATGAACCTAAAATAGGGTTATTAATTAAAATAAAATCTATAAATTGACGTATATTTACTAACCTTACTCATAGAATAAATGCGAATGTTCATGTTTGGATGGATGGAAGTTTGTTTGAAGGTATCTCGCTGAAATTTGGCATAGTTCTAGAACATAATCTGTAAGAACACATAGGATATTATAAGTTTTTAAATCCACGTGTATGGAGTCACGGGTGACAGCTAGTCTCTAATAAAATTAGATAATTAAACCCACTTAAAGTAACGTAATATTTATTTGAAATATCTTGCTCTTCGTTAAAATATTGTTGAAAGCTGCATAATTATTAAAAACTCTGGCCAAAAGGAAACTATTATTAAAAAGAATAGTAAATTTTCTTTTTCGCCCGACTGTTAAGACAGGTTAATGGTTGCATAATTGATGTCAAGCCTCCTACTTCAGATATATTGTTAAAATGAAAATGAAAATACATTTTTTACTCTGAAGAATATTATAAAGAATAGTATATAAAAAATATGATGTAAATAACAAACAAAACGGAAAATCGTTGATAAGTCAACTTACTGTCCGTATCATCATCATCAACCTCCCCTTATCCCTACGGAAGGTCGAAACAGTATGTACTACTCCATACCTCTCTATAAGCCGTCATATCTGAATTCACCCCCTTCTTACGCATATCCTCTTTCAAACAACCCATTCAGTCAACTGTCTGTCCGCAGTCATCGATATTGCGATTGTTAAAAAGTCATTTCGTTTGAAATTTGTTCACAAGCTGACAATGCTTCGATACATTTTAAATGTAAATGTTCCGATCAGCCGCAACTTTAATATTTTAACGTGGAAACGCGTGCAAGTGAATTAATTATTCAAATGAGTTTGCGGTACAATGAAAATTAGCGTGGCTTAAAATAATTCAAGTCCTTGTATCATAGTGTTCTTTTTGCTTTTGCCCAATTTACTGGATGTTTATGGATGACCATATGAATGTGTGTTAATATTGTGGTGGGTTATATGACTGTCAGTTAGTATAAGAAAGACATTAAGAACCAAACCGTACCCTCATAAAGATGTACCACTGGTATAGTTTTGACTTGATAAGAAGGGACTTTCCGGATGAGGGGATGCATGGGATGGGAAAATATTTTCTTTCTGCGCATCCTCTCCTCTGTCGATTAAAGGTAGGCAACGCATATGTAATTGCATATGTCTATGGGCAACGGCCGCTTTGCTATTTCAGCGATTTCAGGTGACCGCTCGCTCGTTTGCCATAGCGGTACGAACGATAACATTCGATTATAATTTAAATTTTAAAGAAAAGTTCTCGTAATGTCCGCTTTATAGCAAACAATATTTTTGAATCACTTTAAAAAAAATAACGAAAGTGTACATCAACTGCTTGTTATTTTTTAAATGTACTAACTATTTTCGTTGCATTTAAATTAAGAATATAACATAAATATGGTATTATAATTAAAGGAAAAATTAGATATTGCATGTAACATTCAAAATGGCGTGTCGTAAATGTAAATTTAACAAGGAAATACATATTTTTCGTGCAAATATTCACCGAGAACATTTCAGTCACGTAAAACTACTTCATTTATAGTAAGAATGCAAAGTATAGAGCCATTTAAATATTAACTGAAAATTAACAACTATTGTATAAATAATGTCCCACTTCGAATTGTTCGAATTTAATTGCTATAAGAAAAATATTTTACTACTATTAAAATAAATTATTACTGCGCTAAAAATGATGTAGCATACCTGAAAAATATCTAGAACGTAGCATAGAAATGGAAGTACTTTGTTACTGAACAAATAACATTCACATTACTAAATAACTAGCCGTCCGCGTAGCTCGTCGCCTGTGTTCTTCTAAAGTATATTCCACGTATGTGTTAAATTCTACCGATATCCGCCGAGCCATTATATACAACCATCCATCCATCCAAACATTCGAATCTATATATATAAAAGAAAGTCGTGTTAGTTACACTATTTATAACTCAAGAACGGCTTTACCGATATGGCTGAAAATTGGTCAGGAGGTAGCTTAGAGCCAGGAGACGGACATAGGTTACTATTTATTGATTTTTTTTGAATTTATGCCTTGAAGAGCTGCTTTTTATTTAACTTACTAATATTACTAATACGAATGTTTAGATGGATGTGATGTGAATGGATGGATGGGTGGGCTACAATAATTAAGTTTTTATGTATCCACGCGGACGGAGTCGCGGGCGACAGCTAGTTTATAATATAAGTGAGATTAATATCAGAATTCAAAAAAGCGTCAATAGCCTAATGGTTAAGTATACGGATTTCCGATCACGAGGTCGGGGGTTCGAATCCCGCCATTCGACTATTATCGTAAACCATATACTAGCACAAGCCTAGAGCTTAATTGGAATGGTAAAAGAAATAGTAGTAAATTTCCAAAAAAAAAAAAATAACATTTAGAATATTATGTACATTTAGTGCTATAAATATTTATAGCACTAAATGTATATATTTTAATCGATACAATATATTTTAATATTGTATCGATAGCAAAATAACACAATTTAATATATAATCCTGTCTCACGTTTCTTCAAAAGCTATAAAAATGTAATCACAATACTGTCGACGAAACATTTTAAAGAACCCCTTTCTCTTCTAAAGCTCTTAGTTTATTTTTATTAGGCTATCAAAAGGGAAATTTGGATCTTAATGTATTTTACCACAACGTAGATTTATACAATATTTGTAACAACTCGTTAAATTAATAATAAACAATATTATTAAAGGAAAATTTGTAATTACGCGGACAATATTTTAAACCAAAATTTATAAAGCTTCATTCAACTGCTTTGATAATGAATAATAAAAATAATGAAAGCTTACTTTATATAATGTTTTTTTTTATCATGCCAGTGCTATAACGGTCTTTAGAATACTTTAATAATTTCCAATTAACGAGTAAGCCAGTTATTAAAAGCAGGATTCCTTTGAAATTGAGTTGTTAACCGATTTGTAAAAGGAACCAATTTCAGAGCAGCACGGGTAGCTGTTACCACTTAAACGACTTGTTTTCAATCGCTTTTTCTCCGTTTTTTTTTCCTACAAAGTGGAGCAGTCGTTAAAACTTTTTGATGAGCTTCCTTTAATTGTTAAGGATAACTCGTTAACGTTACACGGGCCGATTGTAAGCAATTACATTAGACCGTCTGCTAGGCCATTCCCCTATTAGTGTTTTCATAATTTCACTTACAGAAAATACTTTAAACGCTGCTTACCATCATTTTGTAAAATAGTTAATTAATATAGTTATATTTTTTTATCGTATATGAATTTGCTTACATCGCAAAATAACAGCTGCCAATAGACATACGCGTTTACAGACGCACTACCAACCTTAAAAAATTAATTTAGATCGTTTACTCTGAAGTAAATATTTTAACAAAATGTTTTTATTTTGTCCTGTCTTACAAGTTGTTTAACCCATTTGTCTAACGTTAGAATAACACATCGCTTCACACAAATTGCTGTGTGTAAAAGCAAATTTGTAATGAATTGTTTATAAGACGTAATTATCAAACCACATTCTATGGGCCACTGTCTACGCGGTGGTTATTATAAAAGTTTCAATGTATATAACACCATATTTTAAACTTATTCTTGCAAGCTACTGAAATATTCTAATAAAATTAACTCATCATCATCATCATCAGACTATGCGTACCCACTGTGGGGCTAGGAGCCTACCCTTAGTTAGGGGTGACTGGGCTATAGAACCACGCTGGTCCAGTGCGTGTTGGTTGAATTGATAAATATTACTGAATTCCACCGCACCGCAACGTCGGGTAAATGTACATTTGTAAATAAAAAAAGCAAAGTTACATGGCGGGTATTCAAACCCAGGGCCTGCAGTTTACAAGTCAAGTGCTAACCGCTACGCCAACAACGCTGTAAATAAACCGACAGTTATGTTTTTTTTTTAAATTTAGATATCATATTACTATGAAGAAAACAAATTGTAACATTTGAAACACATATGCATAAATCATTATTTTTGAATAAAGCTATCTTAGAAGTATTGCGCTCGGTCAACAATTATTGACACAGCGTGAGTGTTCTTGATACTTTTATAATGAAGCGACATCTCTTGCAATCAAAATTTCGGTGAAATTATAGAATGTTTTAAAGCTCTTAAATCCAAAAAAATATATAATTAAGAATCGATCCGAATTTTCAAAAAATATTTTATAACAATTTTCAATTAATGTACGAAAAGTATTTGATATTCGATGTAATTTTTTTCTTCAGACAAATTGCTTTTCAATTTATTCGCAGGAAGTTGAATAGATATTTCAATTTAATCATTGCTTTGCGTTTAGAGTTAATTATAAACTATCTAGTCAGGTTTCCTTCCCTTTGAGTTTTTTTTTTATTTTGAATTTATAGAAAATGTTATAATATCAATTTAAAAATTCTCATTTAAAATACTGTATAAAACTTATCAAGAACTTAGATGATTAGGTTCAAACATATTTTAAAAGAAAGTCAAGTCGAATTAAAAAAAACTTCGGAGTATTTTCATCATCAGCTCACTATACGTCCCCACCGAGGGGCTCGGAGCCTACCCTAAGTTAAGGATGATTAGGCCATAGTCAACCACGCTGGCCAAGTGCGGGTTGGTTGACTTCACACATATCTTTGAATTACTTCTCAATTATGTGCAGGTTGCATTACGATGTTTTCCTTCACCGTAAGAACGTCGGATAAATGTACATATGTAAATCGGAAATCGAAAAACACATTGGTACATGGCGGGATTCGAACCCACGACCTGCAGATTGCAAGTCAAATGCTTGACCACTAAGCCACTGACGCTCCAGTATTTTACCGTGCTATAAAAATTGTCGATTTTAAGATTGCGAAAATTTTTCACTAAGGTCTGTTACTCTGTCACATGCCGAAAAAAACTAATTCTAATCAGTTAAGGGGTGATTCATTTTTGTTTTTAGAGGCATTACAAAACATTAATGAGTAGTAGCTGTTTATGTCCCTGCGTTGAACTATCTGCAGCTCAGTTCAAACCAACTTAATTACACTAATGAGATGGTGGTTACGGTGCATTAAGATCAGCGGTAATTAAGAAACTATATAAACGCTGTCTACCGCGCGTGCGGGAAATGCAAATAGTAGTCTGCATATTACTTTTATATTAGCAAAGTGAATGTTATAAGTGACATATTTTTTATTATTAACTTACTATAGTACTGCTGTACTTCTTTCTCAAAATCTTGTAGTACATGGTACTCTATTCCCCCATCTCTAGAAATTTCTATGAAGTTATAGAGCAACATGGAAGATTCAAATTCAATGACAAACACTTAATTTGTCTATTATTAGATCGTCTTTTTTTAAAGCGTAAAAACCTTGTGTATTCAAAATTAGCTTGTACTATTTCTTGTCATTAAATATTTTTTCTATTATATGTTATATGTATATTTTACTTCATTTAGCTCATGTGTAATATTCTCTTGGATTTTCTTTGTTAAATAGATTTTTCATAAATAATGTTATTTTTATTTTTATGTTTGTGGTTCATATTTTTATTGTTCATCCTGATACTCAAAATAAACAAAAGCAGCGAAGCTTGAAACTTTTTTTGTAGCCGTTCATTTAGTAACAAGATTTTCTCTTTAAAATATTTTAAAAATTTAATCTGAAATTTCCTGGATCACGTCAGCACTACGGACAAGCGATGGCTGACGTGCGTTTAACATATATTGAATTTTGCTCATATTTTCATAAGGTAAGCTTGCAATATGAAATTGTTAAATTAAAGGCTGTTGAATAAATATATGTATAAAATTTAACTTTTTAAAAGCATTATTTATTAGCTTTATATAATGATTACATGTAAACATTAAGACCCAGTAAATTGGTAATACTTAACTAAATAAGTGGCAAAATCTCTTAGAAACTGGATCGCTTTGAAAGTCACAGTTGTCTCCAGCTACATTCGCAATTACTACGTCTACGGCGTAGCAATTGTCTACGAATGTTACTTTAATGATTTGTTCGGGAAAAAACTAATGATAAGCTTTCAATTTTAAGAATGCATTAATACGATTAAAACCTATTGAAAATCTTTGAGATGATATATATAGTATTTTTGAATGAATATAAATTATTGTAACAAATATGTATTCAAACAGTCCCAAAATAGGGGTATTATAATAATAGTCTAGCTTCCTAATATCAATATCTTTTCTAGAAATAGGTAGGAAAAATATACTTCTTTTTTCTCGCTTTTGTTGCAAATTGCCATTATATTATGTTAAATAGCTGGTCAAAATGGTTAATCGCACGGAACATTTTACGAGCGCCCGTTCTATTCGGATTGCCGCCCGCGAAACTTACACGTTCACAAAAGCTTTTCACAAAATTCACTTTATAAAATAATACGCCAACAGAGACTTAATATCAAGAAAATTCCTTTTAACGTAAGAAAATATAAAAAAAAAAACAAATTGAAAAGAATTTTAGATTGTGTGTATCTGCAGTCTACACAGTTATATAAATAAAAAAAAAATATAGACACTATTGCTCTTAACCACTAGAATCCATTGCTTCTTCATAGAAAATGTTTACGTAGACTTCGTCATCTCTCTGGTCCTACGTCACGTGGAGTACACAATGTTTTATAAACCTTTATATTTTAGTTTAACTTTTACAGCTGGGCATGTCGCCAAATCTAATTGGGAAATAAATTCAAATTAACAGGGTTTTGTGTTAATTGATATTATATGATAACCCAGTGCGTAAAAACTGATATAAAAACGGCTAAACACTCACGTATATTCGTCCGGTGGCGGCACCGACTAGTTTCTGGTATTATTTCGCGGACGCGGCCCGTCGCTCACTGACGAATATACGTGAGTGTTTAGCCGTTTTTATATCAGTTTAGTATAATGTCTCACAAAAGTTTGAATAATTCAACAGTACTTGAAAGTTTTCAATTAGAATGTACACTTACAAAAATACTTTTAACAATTTACTCTACTTAGCAAAACGTCTAAATATCACATGTAGTCGGTAATATAATAAATAATTTGTGTACTCGTTTGTGATATAAATGTTCATGAGCGGCGGTAATGATGACATTAGACAGCCCGTTTAGTTTGCCCTCTTCTTCTACTTAGTAGATTGTAATTTCAAGATATGGCTTGAAGTAAATATCCTATACTCAGAATCATTTAAGGGACACTCTGAATGTATATTTAGTTTTTTTTTTTATAACAGAAGGGGGTAAACAAGCAGCGGGAACACCGAGGTGTTCAACGACGCCCATGGACATCAGCAATACCAGAGGAACCGCAGATGCGCGATAATATGAGAATTTTAATAAATTTGTCAAAACAAAGAAGTAAAATTTTGTTAGTACGTCCTATTAATAAATCACAAGTTTCCACATAAAATATATAACGCCGCTGAAATAGGTTGATGGCGATAAAAATCCTAGACATATGTAGATTTGTACGTTGTTTGTACGTTGAATAACGTTGAAAATATAGTGAAAAATGTTACAAAAACGTTTAACAAAGTACAGTTGCATACTATGACAGCGAACAAAACGATACCATTACTGGACCGAGTGTGATACCCTATGAGTTACTGCCGCCGTCTACTGGATATGAATTAAAAATAAAACTCAGCGACGCTAAGGTGCTTTGTATTGTTTTACTGTGCTGTAAACAACGGACGCTACAAATTCTGACAACTGACCGTACACAAGGATGTACAAACCATATAATTTTAATTCGAAATGTAACATATTCGAAACAATAGATTACAAAAGTGTTGAAACAAATTGTATGAAGTTAAATGGAGCATATATCAAAACAAATACCCAGTTAAAATGATATGGATAACTAGGCGTAGCCCGCGACTGCGTCTGTGCCGAATTAAAAAAAATCTTAATAAGTGGACTACGTTTTACATCTATGCCAAATTTCAGCGACATCCATGTAACTGTTCCATAGATGCCTTTGAAAAAAATCTAAACATTCGTATTTATAATATTAGTAAGATAAAATAAACTGTCACTGGACACCATAATAACATCTCTGTTACGAATTGCTTTGAAAATTTCATAACAGATTCTTAGTAATCATTTAATTGTTCCGTACACAACAATTATCTTATTAAAAGAGATAGGAAGTGCACAAAATAATTTAATGAAACGTTGATTTCCTCCAACAATATACTGAAGTGGCTCTAAGTAAAGGAACAGTAGCGAGGTGAAATGTAGTGCAGCAGAAGTTACGTCAATTACGAAACAATTGGATAAGGCGTAGTGCTAACTGCATGTGCGAAAGCGTCTCGCATATGTAATTACGTTTGCTATATACCTTATCGTAGCGTCTGCAGACACTCACTACTCGAATTTATAATTAAAACTAGCTGTCGCCCTCGACTCCGTCGGCGCGGAGATAAAAGGAAACTTAATAAGTAGCCTATTTGTTCTTCCAGACTATGTTCTATATCCATACCAAATTTCATCGTGATCCGTTGAGCCATGCCAAAGATATCTTCAAACAAACATCCAACCATCCTTCCATCTAAATATTCTCATTCATAACATTAATAAGAAGTTAGAAGTAAAGTAAGTAAATTAGTTGACTCTTTTTTTTTTAATTAAATGACTATGTATGAACAGATATTGGCCAACACGTCTTATAGTTATTGTTATTTTTATATAAAACTTTGTGTTGTAATAACTATATGTTATATAATATTAATAAGTGATGTAAAATAGTAGCATTTCTTGTTAAAGACTCATTTAAATTTCATATTAAGTTAATGTAGAAATGAGTGCTTATACTTAAGTAACAGTTACTTATACGGGATTTAAAATAATGTCGGTTTAAAACTGACCGCATAAGTAAAAACGCTTTTTGTCGCGGAAGGATATTCAAAAAGGTTTGTTGTTTTGTTCTCTTGTTTTTATGTCATTTATCCTAACATAATTTTTATGAGGCAGCCATAAAAGGTCTACAGAGGACAATAAAAATAAGCTCACAATTTTTGGTCGAATTTTATAAAGACGTCACGAAAATATTGTCGGAAACGGTATATTTAAATTTAAGTAACGCGTCGGGTAAACAACTTCGGGATTCCCTTTAAAAGAACGTAAATTTCTCTTCCACGTGTCTTCATTCGCATTTACCATTCAATTTCGTACCAATAAAAATTCAATCCGAGTTCCTCAAGTGGATTCCCGAAGTACTAATGCCCTCGTATATTAAATGTTCATTTATTTTCTTCCCAAAACACCATCGAGGTTGTGACTTTTACAATAAAGCTAATAGTTTTTGGCGACAGATTAATTTAAATCACTACGTACATATAACAAATCACACGAGTACATATCTTTGATCTGATTTCATTTCATATCGTTACAGAAATTAGAATTCAAATTTTAGTATGATAACCCATTCCAGTAACACCAGTCTTTTCTTTATTATTTGAGTAAACAAATGCATAAAACATTGCGCTAGTAACACAAGAACCTCTTTGGTCACGTCACCCGATACACCGGACTTAAAGCCAGTGGCGTACATTTCACGTACATGAAATTTAATGCACTCTCCTACGAGGTAGGAATAGGAAATTTAAATTGAACGTCAATACCTTAATGGCAAAGCCAAGCTATTAATGGATAGCACGACTCTACATTTAATACTGCTTCAGACGTTTACTTTATGTTTTAGTAGACGAAAACTGCTATTAAAATAATGACAGATATAATAAGAACCTTTGTGGGCGATATTTTATTATGGATAGCATAACTCACAGAAAAGTTTGAAATAGTAAAAAGTCGAATTACATTTTTTCATAAGTGAAAGGGGGCAATGACACCTATTGACAACTGTAACACCAGAGGAACTGCAGATGCGTTGCCGTCATTTAAGGCGATAGTTAGATCGCTACTTGAAGAATCCTAAGTCTCATTGGTTTGGAAATACCGCCAAGGATAGGCTGCTCCACAACGCGGCTGCGAGAGCCTGAATGTTACAGGATGATTTTTTTAACATGTTTCTTTTTATTCTGATGTCGCAACCCCGTAACCTATTAAAGACATAAAATAATGAAATTCATGTCACCAACAGATTAAACTTATTTTCATTACTGACCTTTTTCTTCGCTAACTACATTGACCCTTGTAACAGAGATCAGACCAATCGTTTAATCGAATTTGCTTGTACGTTTTCTCAGTTGCTGACCGAATGCGGTTTTGTTTTGGAATAGTTTCGTTAGCCGAAGGATATATGAAATGTTTTATACTCTATATTGAATTTGAACTTGTTTTGGTGTTCGATCGATCGTCATTTATTTACGTATTTTGAAACACGATTCAATTAGGACTGATATTAATAAGAATGTTATTCAGATTCTTATGCGGTACTGTCGTATGAATGTTTACTTGAACCATATTAAACATTTGAAAGCATCCATAGCCATGAAATTTAAAAAAGTCGGTAATTTTTATGAAAAAAGTGATAGATGGAAATTACTTAAATTCATATAACGTAGCGATTAAGGAGGTTTTGCACAAGTAATATTGTTAGCAGAGAGTCAACGAATTTGCCCAAAACGGTAGAAAATTGCATCGCTGATTCCAAGTTTCGTTTTACACGCGATCACCTAATTGTTTTATAATTACAGCTGTTAACAACAAAATAAAAATAGAATAACAAGTTTATTCCATTTATATCAGAATATTCACCATTTACTTGTAGCTAACTTATGTCTAAGTTCGTTCAGTTTAGCTTAATTCCTAGCTACTTAAGTATCTAAGTCAAATAGAATCATAGCTTGAACACGTTTCGAATACTTGGTAATCGAATGTAAAAAAAGAAAAACTACGTTGTCTTCAAGTTCCTAAGTAAAAGAAAAACAAAAGAAAAGCACAGCGTTCAAATGCTTGGCACGTTTGAAGCAAAGAAATGGACAACGAAGAAATCCTAGTAGAGATTTAATCAATAAGTATTGCAAATAAAAATATTATGAACGTATTAAATGTTTGTATTATGTAAGCTTGTCATTTAATCATTTGCCCTAATAAAGTCTTTGTCTAATGCCTTTTTAATATTCAGCTGTTGCAGCTAATCGTTGACGCAACTAATCCCTCGTTATTTGAATCTTATACGGATTATTTCCGGACGTGCCTAGAGACGTCATGTCATACCATCATGACCCATCTCTAAGATTAAACAGTTTACAGTAGCTAAAAAGTTTGTTTCGATATTTGGAACGTGCCTAAAAATAAAGAATAACTAGTCCAATACTATCCTATTTAAAAAAAAGTTAACGAATTCGTTATTGAGGAGGTTAAGAAGGAAATTAAAGAATTTTACTCTAATGACGTCATGTAAATCCAGGCTGTCTTTTTACATCGTCCCATGTTTCATGATCATAGCTTTAAATTTTTAACAGTGGTAGAGCCCGCTTTAATACCATCGCACGAATTGGCCCGACTCGCCCGGTGAAATAGGCCTAATTTAGTCCTCTTTCTCTTCCCACCGTTTTTCTTATAAGAAAAGGATGGGAAGTAAAAGTGGACTTTCCGGATGAGAGGATGCATGGGAAGGGAAAATATTTTCTTAATGTGCATCCTCTCCTCCGTCGATTAAAGGTAGGCAACGCATATGCGATTGCGTATGTCTATGGGCAACGGTCACTTCGCTATTTTAGCGATTTCAGGTGGCCGCTAGTTCGTTTGCCACTTTGTTATATATAAAAAAAAATAAACTAAACATAAATGTTAATTAAAAACAGCAACTTATATTGGGTTGCTATATCTATAACTACATACTATTCGCTAAACATTAATATCATTTGTATCAGGACAAGGAATCAGAGGTCTATAACAAATGAACATCATTCACCGTTCATTCATCGGCAGCTTAATTTCTATTACGGTAATTTGAAACTTATCGGTTGATTTGCTGCGTGAGTAGGGTCGAAGAGAACCGCTAATTCTACGAAACTGTCAGCACATACTAACAAAATAGGATTATAGTAAAATTGACCTTCCTTACCTCATAATGCAAGAAGTAAAATCAAATAACAATATCAAACTATCGGCTATAAAAAGGCCAAGTGCGAGTTGGACTCGCGCTCCAAGTGTTCCGTATAAAGATGTACAGTAAAAATTTAGGGTTTTGTAATTTTTCATTAAATTTGCGACATACACGATTGTATCGTTTAATTGCGTTGGCTTAGAAGTTAGTTTTTTTCTCAGATCCAAGGAACAGTAGATCTAAGTATGTGATATAATTTCCAGCTTGAGCTTACCACGCGTTCCTGAGAAAAAGAGACTTGACAGACGCATGGAAAACAAACTGATTTTACAAGGGTTCCATTTTTTCTTATTGAGGTACGGAACCATAAAAATCGACTAAAAATGCACTACTTAGTAATTAAATACGCAAACCCAATTCACTTTATGAATCACAAACCCGTTCGCAGTTATAGCTATTCAAAGGGAATTTTAATGACTCTATTCACGGTTGGACCATTCGATTTAAGTGTGCGGCCATTTTTCGATGTCGTCGAGGTGGTCCATTAAGTCTTCAGAATAAAGAGACCCGATTACTGTGGTTAATGACAAGAGAGCACTCTGATAGCGAATGATTTGTATAACACCGTTAATGTAAGAGTTAATGCTAATTTAAATACATCAAATGCTGCAAACAGAACCTTAATTATTCCTATAACGAATGTTCTTAATCACACAATAAAATCGGTTACTCATAGAAAGTGCATTTCATTTTTTACAGTACACAAATTCCATCCATCCATACAGCTTGTGGTAAACTAATGCTAGAAGAAGGCCTCCTCATTCATCATATCATTCCACACTGCACTCAAAGACAAATATTGTTAATAAAATATACGCTAAATTTCTTTTAAAGTTCAGTTTAGTCTTGTTATGATTTCGTCACAAATTTTTCAATCATAGTCTTAAAAAAATAATAAATATAATGATAAACAAGACTCAGTTTTTTAAGCACTGCGAAGAATTGTAATAAAGATGGAATTTATTAAATTTTGCCTAAGCTACGTGACTGGCCGCGGGCGGTGGGGTTTCAACCCCATTAACCTTGTCTCGCCATGATTTAGGGCTCGAGTACGAAAGTCCCCGTATTTCTGTGTTTCACCTTTTATGCGGAACAGATTTACCGTATTATTTAATTTACCGCTTTGAATAATTAAGATAATTAAAAGAGACAGTCTTTTTTCAAAATGTCTGACATCATTTAAAGTTTTAAAGTGTAAATCAGGGATTAAGAGATATTATTATGATTTAAAGGATTCGTTCTCTACATTTATGATGATACGTTTGGTTTATAATTAAACATTTCAGGATTAGATTTTGTACTGTTACGTTTATACTGACTAGGTATGTGGGAATAACTGTTGTTCTTTTAATATACCAATCAGGTAAAGGCATTCAGTTACAGAATGCCACATATACTACTTTTAGACATTATTAGTTAGAATCCTTTGGAGAGAATGACGCGCTTTCGTTACCAAGTCAAACATCAGATTTATTAGTGAGGGGACATAAACGTTGTCATTTTAATAAGGCTGGTGTTGCTCCGTTACACCGGCACAGTGTCGGATTTTCTTCCTAACAATATCTTTATAGTTAATCGTACCAACTTTTTGTAATTTTCAGCTAAGGAAAAACTTGCGTAAAAAAATATCGCATTTAAGTTGATTATTAACACTTACCTCTTTGGAGAATTCGGTGCTTTTTAACATTAAGTGTTTTTTGTCGTTCCAGTGGAAATGCTACTTCACACTAGATCTAAATTCGGCTATCGCCTCAGTGGAATTTTCTCATGCGTTCTTATACATAATCCTCTATACTGAAGACAACAGAAACCGAGGGTAAATACTGTTCATATTTATTCATATAAAATTATTTTTCACAGTTCATATAATTCTGTAGGAGGCACTTGTATGTCAACATTTATCCGCGCCACCCCAAACCTACTTCCCTGCGTCGCTTCTCGCAAGATAAAAGTTAATGGCCCAACTTACTGCGAATTATTCTCTAAGAGGGGCATATTTTTCAGTATCTCGGCTATGTTAATGTTTCAGTGATTTTGTTTTTTTTTTAAGATGTTTCACTTTATTATCTGTATTTTTTATCCTTAACGGTATCAATATTATCAACTAATTACGATGCCAAAAATAGATGTTGATTATTCTTTGAGGTTGTAAAGCTTAAAAATGAATATTACTTTTATAAAAATTTGGCAGGTTCTAAGAACTTGTGCCTATTTTCTCTTCTCCGTAACTTTATAATCTAAATATTTTAAAGTTCATTGTACTTAACCTTTTAGATTAAAGTTAACCTTTATTAAAAGCATTACTGTTATCCCGTAGATGTATAAATGTTTATGAAACTTTATTTATCTTCTAAAGGTTATTATCTTATATATAAAATTCTCGTGTCACAATTTTCGTTCCCATACTTCTCCGAAACGGCTTGACCGATTCTCATGAAATTTTGTGAGCATATTGAGTAGGTCTGAGAATCGGCCAACATCTACTTTTAATCCCGCACGGACGGAGTCGCGGGCGAGAGCTAGTATTTACATAAATAATTATAACTTACTTGCTTAAATGTACATATGTTAATTGAAAAACGCATTGGTACATGGCGAGATTCGAACCCAGGACCAACAGAATATAAGAGCTTGTCCCCTGAGCCACCGATGCTCTACATTCCAAACATTCATAATATTAGTAAAATTTTAAAATTAAACGATGTATATTAATATAGATGTTTGTTAATCTGAGAATATTGACAGGTTAGTAAGTAGACAAGCGTCGTGTATTACGTCATCATTGTTAAGCCGGGAACCACAAGAGCGCCGGGCGCTTAATAGCGTGTTTGTACTTGACAAGCACTTGAACACATCGCCCCTTTCATATATCTTTCATTGAGTCGGCATGGAAGTGTTATATCGACGTAAGTCAACGTATTTGATCTAGATATGATTATGTACTACTTAATAACGTGCTATGTAATAAGTTATTTATGTAATGTAAATGAAAATTACTTTTTTTACTTATCATAAATTATAGTAAAAAAGCATAAACCAAGCATAAGATGTAATCAGAAATTAGTCTTTTCAACAAAAGTTTTGTTTAAAATTTTTCTAATCTGTGATTCATCTATCATTTAAAACACATCTCGCATTTATACCAGTATAAATTGTGGTAAAATTCAATTGTCAACAATAATTCCTGTGTAAAATGACTAGAAAGTAAACTTGTTGATTTTAGTTTGACAATCAAACCTCGTCAACGTAAACACAAATATTTGTACTATAACGTAGGAATGGCATGTTAGTTAGGCTTAGGTTTTGGCTCAGAAAATCAATATTTAATGGTAATATTTAGACTAGGTATCATAGACATTTAAGCCATAATGAATATAAACTTTGAGATAGAAAATTACAATCGAATAAATAACATTGCTATAACTACTGCTACTCATATGTATTATCCACATGTTTGATATCTTGTTCTGTTGAATCGTTCGCACCGATTACCTACGCGAATGCAAAGCGAAAGCAATAATTGATGTTCACTCTGTTTTCTGATCAACATACTAGATATAAGGTAACGTCCCACGTCTTTGGAGAAATTTACGGTTCACCAACACAACACGACGTAAAAATATTATAGAGTAAAATATTGAAAAAAGACTTGAACACGACTTATATATCTTATATATACATCTACACTTTTTTGTAGTATGCAGCATTGTTATAGGAAACAAAATAATCTAAAGATTTTTATCTTATAATTATTATATTTATTTAAACTTTACAACAATTTCAATAAACAGACAATCTTATATACATTTGTAAACATTCGGTCTCAAACAGTTGCCTTAACGAGAGTCTGATGCAGCTTCTCTACACTCTTCAGCCGAGTGTGTAATAAGGAAATGCTATTGTGGAGCGAGAGACATTAAACTTGCATCTGTTTCTGGTTGCAGTGACGTCAGACTGCGAAACTTGCGCGTTCCACTCTCAAAACATTCGAAATTCGTAGAATACACCATATGTATAAGTTATGTATTACATATACATAATGTATACACATACATCGACACACACATACATACGTATTAACATGAACATATAATTAAACTTTTTAATCGTAATTTACTAATTCTAATTCTTAATTAAGGTAAAGCAATTCGGTATTTTAACTACTGTTACTTAAACTATAGCACTAACACGAAAGAGTTGTAGCTTCTATAGAAGTCTAAAGCCTAGTTTAGGAATCAGACGCACTACTGCTTTGTACTTCAACCATACTTTTGCTGTCTAAATAAACGATTATTATTATTATTAACTATTGATTTATTTAGTACACCTTGCAATAACTTATTTTATAAATCATTACAAAAAATATTTATAAACGAAGTTGAAAATGAACAGCGTATCTGAACTTCTTTCTCACAATGCACGTGAGTACATTAATAAAAAAATCATAAAGCTGTCGGTAGCAAATGGCGACGCCATTTACAGAGAACAAAATAAAAAAATCATAAATATTATTAAAATAAATAAAGAGGGAAGAGATAAAATAAAAGAACTGGCATTATATGGGACCGTCTGCGATATATTATATTCCTAATACAAGGCCATAAGATTAGCGTTTTTCAACATAGAAATATTGAAATGCTGAGATACTCTTATTCTATAACTTAAGTATACTTTATTTATACTTTTTTTTATAACAGATTTCTTTTATAGCACACGAGCAGCGTGAACACCGAGGTGTTCAACGACGCCCATGGACATCAGCAATACCAGAGGAACCGCAGATGCGTTGCCTGCCTTTGAGATAGTGATACGCTTCTTGAAGGACCTTAAGTCGTAGTATACTTAATTCAGCATTTAAAATACGTTCTATACGTTAAATATCTTTTAATTATTATTACAAAATCGATAAAAACGTCCATTTTAATAGTAAATAAAATATATAATATAAAAATTAATTAATTATATGTATAAGTGGGGTAAGCAGTACCAATTTTTGAATTCATGTAATCTTGGTGTCTTTATTTCTTTACTAAAATATGTGAAATAATTATTTAACTCTTGTCTCATGGCCACAACCACAGCAGACAAAACACAAAGGAACAAACAAGCAGTACATTTTCTCTGCCGTCAAAAACAACTCTTATAATATAAATTGTATTATGTTATTTCGAGAAAGAGACTATGGTGTCTTAGAAATAAGCAAATACGATATCTTTGATACAAATAACCTGGTAAAAAATATAAAAGAATAGAAATCAACAAAGAAATGAAAAGGAAACCAAACTCAATAATTTCAACAGATTTTTACGTAGAACAATTTCTGGAAAACAATACGTAATTTTGTCTTATTACTAGCTGTCGCCCGTGTCTCCGTCTGCGCGGGAATAAAAAAAACTAAATTAGTAAGCCTATGTTCTGTATTTATGATAGATGATTCTAAATATACCTTCTTACAAACATCCATCCATTAATCCATCCAAACATTCGCATTTACAATATAAGTAAGATTATTACGTTATGTAGCAAATGTATGGGCAACGGTCACTTCGCTATTTCAGCAATTTCAGGTGGCCGCTCGCTCGTTTGCCACCTTTTGATGTAAAAAAAGTAGCTATTAAGTGGATTAAAATGATCAAAAATATTGCCATCTCTTTCATTCCTTTTAAAAAAAACAAAGAAGACAATATTGTAAAGTTAAAGTTATACGAAAATTTTATGATTAAAGTTGATATATACATGCGTTAATTGTACAATATTAAGTAATGCCCTAAATAATACATAATGCATGTGTGGTAGATTCTAAACACGTTTTTAATCTTTTATCTATGTACATTTTTAATTTCTTTTTTGTACTAATTCCATTTCATCGTGGCCTGTCCCGGGGGCGGCGCCAGTTGCACGCTTTAAATTACCCACTGCATTTAACTTTGCTATTTTATTTTATGAGCGTGTTGCTGTAGCGTTTTATATATTGGAGTTATTTTAGTTTGAAGCAAAAAAAAAAACTATAACGATTGTTAAGATAAACGCCAAAGTAACATTTGATTGGGATTATAGATTAGGTATATTTTTTAATTTGTCCCAGAAAATTATTTATTGTCATTCAAAATTTCGTAACAAGAAAGTTTCGATGTATATACGAAAGAAAATTATTACTATAACTAGCTATTGCGCGCGACTCCATCCTCGCGGAATAAAAAAACTCAATAAGTAGCCGATGTGTTCTTCCAGACTATGTTCTACATCTATCCCAAATTTCGGCGAGATCCGTTAAGTCTTTCCGGAGATACATTTAAACAAACATCCGTCCATCCATCCAAACATTCACATATATAATATAACTAAGATTACTTGTCTTTTTGAATTAGTGTTTTTATTTATGATTCTTCATTTATAACAGTAATAATTTGATAAAATAAATTCTCCATCTTAAGATGAAGATACCTCATAAAATAATCATTTTGAAAAGTTACAAAGTAAGTACTTTTTAAGCTAGGAGTCTTGAAACGAAACGAAGCATTAATAATTACACAATGCATCGTCTCAAGTCAGGTAACTTTCTTGTTATTAATTTAACGAAGGAATTAATTTCTTACATTTTTTTTTGTTATTAATGACTGGCTTTATCACCCTTAACTTAGGGTAGGATCCGAGCCCCTCGGTGGGGACGTATATTGAGCTGATGATGAATATTATAATGGCATGTTTGGATGTGTAGATGGATGAATGTTAAAAGGTGTCATCAGGACGGCTGCATGGATCTCGCTGAAATTAGGTATTGATGTATGACATAGTCTGGAAGCGAATCGGCTACAATTTTTTTAATTCCGCGAAGCCGCGGTTACCAGCTTGTTATAAGATAATTGTATAATGGTTGTTAAATAATTGTTAAATAGTTTTAATTTAACAATTATTTAACAATTGTATTCGTATATACGAGCCTCTTTGTACCAAGATATATGTAAAAATGGCAGAAATATATAAAATTCATGCATATATTATATGCTCACGCTACTCCACAATTATTAATCTAAAGTTTAATAGTAAATTCTAATCTATTGTTCTATAGCTTTAATGTAACAAGTCAAGCTTAAGTTATCGATAGCAACATGAAGTCAAGTAAATAACGATCCTTTGTTACTTAGAAACATACTTGCCGGAGATAACATTCAAAGTTCTGTACTTCTCTTTGTTCTAACTCCACCTGAACTGACGCATCGGCAACTTGGCTAACAAGGATTGAATTAAAATTAATTCGAGCTTACGTTGTCCAAGCTGAGTTTCTTAGTTGAAATTACTTCGTATTCTTGGTCCGGGTAAGTTTATAAATGTAGAGAATAGTGCTACGTTTAACTATCAACGATAGCTTTTGTTTTGTATCTTTAAGTAAAGAATAACAAACATATTAATTAAATATTGAAAATAATTTTAAGTTGCCAGTTACATTTTTTAACTTTGTTTTCATTATTAAAAGAATTCATATCATATAGGTAAAATAATACTGAATAGTATCATGTGATTAATCAACAAATCATAAACAAAATGAGTTATTTTTAAAAGTAAATTAAAAAAAAAACTAAAATTCCAATACAAAAGTAACCAACATGACATTATGACAGGTACATTTATCTTATCTTATATTTTTAAATGAGCAATTCTTGTATATATATATTATATTATGTATATATCTGAATCGGCTCCAACGATTTTCATAAAATTTAGTATTTAGGGGGATTCGAGGGCGATAAATCGATCTAGCTAGGAATCATTTTTAGAAAATGTCATTTTATTCGTGTTTTATCGATAGTCAACTTAAACATAAACTTAACTTTTTCTATAGGTAAGATCGAAAAATATTATTCATATTTCATCATTTTATTAGTAAATCGTACTTAAATATAATTTCCAAAAAACAAAATTTAAAAAAAATACCGGGCAAAGCTCGGTCATCCAGGTTCTATGATAATTAATCGATCATTTTAATTTGTAAATTAAGACCGCCTATTCTATACTCGTGCGAAGGTAACGTAATATAGCGTCATGTGTGCGCCGCGTAAAAATTAAAACAGGGGTAAACATAACGTTCATTTCTCACGCGAATACACGATCTGTGGTATTGAAAATATAGCATTTAAACATTCAACGTGCAAGCACAATTATACTCTATACAAATAGTAAAATATAGAGAAATTTATAAGCAGATGGATAAAGGTTACATTAAAAATGAAATTGCAGAAGACATTTGTCAAAACCTTTGAACGGATTTATAGTTGACTCCAAAAAGAAGAAGATTATCAATTTAAATGTTATTTTTAATTAATTGCTTTTAAAGGACAGTAGGTTACATTATATTTAAGAAAATGAGGTAGACAACAGTACTTAGGCGAAATCCAAATCCGAATTGGAGTTTAAGCGTTTTACCCATCATTGCTTCTTCAAAGAGTATTTATTAAAAACAATGTAAACAACACACCCTCATAAAAGTAATGAAAAGCATTGTTACGCGTAGCCAACGCCCAGCGGCCTTTAAATAGGGTTATTTATGAGGTCGTTTACTTGTAAAAGTCTCTATAAATTATTCCGATTACTATCTACAGAACTACTTCTTTATAATATTTTTTAAAAGGATACTCTGTGTAATTCTCTGCAACTACTTGTTTTTGATAAGGTACATCTACTTACCTATATGTGTAAAACAATGGTTTGTTGGTTACTTTATTCATAAATTAAGAATGACTGAAGATATTTGGCTCAAAGTTAATGGGGAGGTTATCTTACAATCACGAAGCGGACTTTTTATCCAGTTTCTTTTTTTTAATTCCGCATTGACGAGTCGCGGGCAAAAACTAGTTTGTATATTTATGTGGTAAATAGCTTCCTTTATTTATAAAGAAAATATATTGTTTGTAAACAAAGTTTTACTGGATGTAAATATCTTCTTTTTTATCTGTAATTATATATGAATATAGCGATCCGTATGTACAAGAGTGTTATAAAGCTTTTGTGTTGAGGAAGTCATGCATTCACCTCTAACGTTTTCCGTTCACAATACGTGCACTGGCAACTGGAAGTTCTCAACGTGTTTAAACTTTCATTTGAAATACACCTTTACCGAAATGTTTATTTTCACCGTTCGATTTCATAGCACCTTTAAAATAAATAAAATTCAACAAAGAAGTCGTAAGTCGCAACATATGGCCACAGTTTGCTAGGGTTGAACATTTCCTTTTATAGCGTCTGTTTTGTATTTAATGAATTTTTACTTATTGCTACGAACCGTAATTTCTCCGATTTAATAGCGGGTCCTAATTAAAACAAAAAAAATGAGCAATGTACGTTCCCTTCCTTTGCTTAATATGCTGTAACATAAAACTTGATTTTGTTTCATCGTCTCAAGCACGCCCGTTTCGACTTTAAGAATTAAAATGGATATTTTATTTTGTTTATAACTCTTGTAAATTAATTAACGTATGTGTAAGACTCGACTCAAAGACTAAACTCTTTGCTTTATTGCGACTCCGTATTTTTTACAATGCTTATTGTTTTAAAAATATTCGTAATTATTTTATACCTTTCTTACGACTGACTGAGATGTATGGAGGTTTTCGAGTACCTTTCAAAAATTATAATAATTTTGTCTTTTGTTACCTTTAGTCCCAGAATGTAATATAAAAATTTTTTTCTTGGTTCTTGAATAAAAAATCTTTTAAATCATTTAATTACAAACCCTTTTACAGTTTAAAGAAGTTGAAATCTAATTCGTATACGTTTAAGTGGGAACTTTTTCTTTTCATTTGAACGTTAGCACTTAATGCAACCAACTTCTTTTACTTTTATGTGGAAACGCGAACAACCCTGAGTGCAACACGACTCTATGACGTTGAAATCGATTGAATGCCTTAAACGATATATCGATAATATGATTCGATACATCTAAACTAATTGGTGTGCACTCGTATGCTTAAGTTAAATCTCTAAAAAAAAGGAACTTGTTTTTGTGTTAAAAATATTTCAATATAAATTTAATGAATACATCAAAGTCACTTTAGATGTTGATTAATCTCTTGTCAATTAAATCTTTTTTCCAAAAATGCCACTAATGTTATAAATGCGAATGTTTGGATGGATGATTGGATGGATGATTGGATGGATGTTTGTTAGAAGGTATCTCTAGAACGGCTGCATGAATCACGCTGAAATTGGGCATAGATGTAGAACGTAGTCTGAAAGAACATTTAGACTACTGACTATGTTTATTTTAAATACCGCACCGAAGGAGTCGCTGGTGATAGCTAGTATTAATATAAAATAACATAATTTTCTTCAAAGTATTCAAAGTCTCAAGTCACCTTAAGACATTGTTGCTACGAGCAGTCTTAATGTTACTTAAAGTTACGTTTACTAAAGATTAAAAACTCTGTGTGCTCTGTGACTGTGTGGGACATCTACCAATTTACGTAAATGTATAAATACGAATATCCGTGCAAATATCTTTTCCAAACAAAGAGGCGCTACGGCCGATTTTCTCTCAATTTACATAAAACGATTTTTATTCATGTAATGCGTGTACACGTTTTACGAACTTTATTTAAATTCAGTAATAATTAATGCTCGCATAAATCTTCCTTTTTAAAAGCTTTATCGAAAATTATAGCCGTACACCCAGTTTCAATTACATGTCGTATTTTGTACTACGTGCATATATAATTACATAAAATCAAATTGAAAATTGTTTATGTTTTATCAATATTACAAGGAAACCGCTTTTATTATGATTGAGATTTAATTTTATAAGATGCTTTACTGTGTGTATAAACTTAGTATAATTTTGCAGACATTATTTTCCTTTTTCTACGACAACGTATCACATCCTTTCAACTTGTTACCGATGTCTATGGGTACCGGTAACTTCGTTATTTCGTCAGAATCAAATGGCTGTTTCTTCGTTTGCAATATTAACTCCATTTAATACGACAACAAACGGAAATTTAAGTCATGATGCAAACTTCTCAAGAAGTAATAAAGAAAAAGATAAATTCCCTACATAATTCCCGCTACAAGTACAATTTTAAAGTACAACGAAAAGTTGAAACAGCGCCGCTGTTGCGCCATCAGTCTCCGGGCGGCGTCACGTCCCGCCTTTTATTGCTACTTCCAAAGCTACCGTTGAAGTCACTTATTTGTTAACAATATACGGACATAGCGACGAACACTCGACTACGGAAAACCGCTTACTTTTTTATCATGTTGATTTTTTATGGTACGCTATTTCATTAGTGTTCAAAGTGTCAATTGCTACACTTTTTTTATATAACAGAAGGGGCAAACGAGCAGCGGGAATACCGAGTTGCTCAACGACGCCCATGGATATCAGCAATACCAAAGGAACCGCAGGTGCGTTGCCGTACACGTTAAAATAATGCGTAAGTGGCAACCCGAAGTCGTATTTCAACATTAAAAATGTTTTGATAGTTTTGTTTAACACAATTAATCATTCCTTGCTTTCGTAAAATAAAAGATAAAGAAAGTTGTAACACGATTACAAGTTATCTGATTGAATACTTTAACAGCTGTACTCGATAAGAAGCGTCGAAATTTTTCATCGTAACGTAAAGCAGTAAAATTTAATGAGGGCGAAAATTATAACTATAATAAAGCCCTTTCAGAGTTATGATTATAAGAGTTGTAATATCAGTGTAAAGCTGTGGAAACTAGCGCACACCGACCGCTAAATACTAACACGCGAGAATAAAATAAAGTAAAACTCGTTAAGAACTTGTTAAATATAGGACCGTGTGTACAAAGTTTCTGTTGGAACGCTCCAAGTTTACGATAATGGGCGCTTATCGGGAGCCCAATCTGTACTTTCCATCGAAATTCTCTTTCGTTGGCACACAATTAGCTCTGATAGCTTTTTGTACCACGTCATGCCTACCAGCTCTTTCTGTTTCTTCGTTACTGACACTGCAATTGATACTATGTTAAAATATAACTTTTAAAAATATATATCCTGTTTTATAGTCAACAATGAATCCCTTTAATATCTTAGTTAACGACGTTCATGATCGCTAAATTGTAGACAATGGGATAACATATATAATTATACAGAAAACATTATTAATAGAGTTCAGTACTAAAAATCTACTATTAATAATATTCTAGAACAACAAAACCATTTATGAACTCTAGTGTTCTATTTTCTTTAAATTATTAAGTGTTTGAATGAAATAACCACAACAGGAATCGAGGCGTAGTACTTAATTATTTCAAGGACTTCTTTCGACGCTATGTTTATGCTGTTTCAATCCAATGCGAGAAGTAAATCAATCATAGTGCTGATTTTACTATGTTAATTCGTTTGCTTGTCAGAAATGTAAATAACCTATTTATGGGAGGTCTTAATAACATTTCAATGTACTTTGAAAAACGAAGTTTTGGAGCTTGTTTTATTTGTTGTTCATTTGTTAAATATTATTTAACTACTTTAGAAGTTCTTTTTTCGTTGTTTATAATTTTTAGTATACTTTTTGTAACTTATTAATATACCTCTAGGATTACGCTATACACAACGATAGTTGAATGGTAGGATTTGAAACCACGACCACATTATCGAATGTGTATATTATTAACCATTAAGCTATTGGCACCTCATTATTGAAAAACATTCTTTACTTTCAATAAAAACTCAAATACTGGGTAAAAAATTTCAAAGTTTGAATAATGTACACAACACCGTCACGAAATTTGACCCAATCAAATAAAAAAAAAATAAGGAGCCAATTACCGTACATTATGTAAAGTCAGGCTTTACTTCGTGATTTTAATGCTGCAGCTTAAACACATTCACAGCCGGCATTTTTATGTTAATAGCAGTTAATCACAGAATGAATGTTTGCGTGTTGTTTTGTAAAATGACTTAATTCCATTGGAGGGTTTGATGCTATTGCCGAACGATTAAAAACAATACATTGTAGCTAAGTGGAAAATGTATTCCGTGCAGACTCGAATAGAATGCAATTCATTTTATATGGAATGCTTTTTGTACCTTCGTACCTAACACTGGAATCACGTAGTTGTTTTTACTACTCTAAATGTAGCCAACTCTAAATTTAACTCTAAAACACTCCAAAATAATTTTCACAGTGGTATAGCCCGCTTCAACATCTTCGCACGAATTGGTCGGATCGCCCGGTGCAATACCATGACCACAAAGAAGACAGACGTGAGTGTGCATACCTTCCTCGCTTCCTACCCTTTTTCTTCTAAGGAAAGGATGGGAAATTGAAGTGGAATTTCCGAATGAGGGGATGCATGGGAAGGGATAATATTCTCTGTCTGTGCATCCCCTATTCCGTCGATTAAAGGTAGGCAATGCATCTGCAATCGCGTTTGTCTATGTGCTTCGCTATTTCAGCGATTTCAGATGGCCCCTCGCTCGTTTGGCAACTTATGATATAAAGCAAACACACAATGTATTATGCACGTTATTCTATGTATTACACACTAAGAGTTAGAGATAAGACAAAACATAGAAATGAATCGGTACAGTTTCGAACAAACAAATAACTGATAAATAACAACTATAACCGTTTGCAGTGTAGGAAACTGTTCGCGATAGTGTTTTGTTCCAAAAAGGAAATATCTGCGTGATATTTAAGAGACACTAATATGTACATCTTCGTATTGTAATTTACATTTACGATTCTACTATTCTCTTCTGCTTTGTCGATTTTATATAGTTGGATAACAATGTTTTTGTTTGTCCCATACTAATTTATAAGTCTCTTGTAATTCTATTCTTAGTAAAACGTATTTACGATATTTAATCGGATCACATTTTTTTTAAATTATCAACTTTTTTAATTATGTATACTTTTAGGTACAAATTAGTAATTCTTTAAATTATTTACCTTATATACAGGCTTATAAATTTTGATGATAATAAATAACAATATTTCCCCCATATGGACGACCGTCGGGGGCAATGGCGGCGCGAATCTGTTTTCTCCCAATGATTTGTCTTCTGAACGTTCCAAATCTTTGGGTGCCTGCCAAAGATGATACAATGCGTATCATTTAACCTTATACTATTAGATATAAGTATCAAAATGGCTTGTTATAGATGCAATAGTGTCAGTTGAAGGAATAACTTGAATACTGTAGATCTTCAGGCCAGTGCCAGACGGCAAGCTCTAGTGTCTCTTCCGATCTTCATAGGAAAATAATATTTTATTACTACTATCGATATTATTGTGTTGTATGTCCCTTGTTGTTAGTATTGAATATGTACAAATGATTGGTGGTGTTTAACCATAGTTGAGTTTTAAAGTTATATTTGTTTTGTCTGTAGAAATTATATAATATTATTACCATTTAACTTTAGATTCCATTTTTTTTTATAACAGAAGGGGCAAACGAGCAGCGGGAACACCGAGGTGTTCAACGACGCCCATGGACATCAGCAATACCAGTGGAACCGCAGATGCGTTGCCGGCCTTTGAGGAGGCGATAAGCTCGCTTCTTGAAGGACCCATGACATGACATGACTCAATGACAGTAATGTTATGAAAATACTGATTTTTCTCATAGCTTCCTTATTAGACATCATCTGGATTCGCCGAAATAGCGAAGCGACGTTTTGCATAGACAGTTGCAGATGAATTGCCTACCATAGGAAGCAGGTTCGTAAATCCACATCCCTTCTCATCATTTTTTTAAGAGAAAAGACTTAAATTAGGCGTTTGGCTCAAAAAAAGACTAAATTTCTTAAAATACAGTAATAATAAATTCCGACATAATATTTTAGGCCATTCATTTGATATGCAGCTTAATTAAAGTTTAGCTACCACGCCGAGAGAAAATAGCCGCCGTTCATAATTTATTCTGCGGTATAATTCCGCGGGATTTTGTTATAAATGTGCAAACGTAATGTTTAGAATCCGTCGAAAATATCCTATCGATGTATTTTTATAACGTTCATTGAAATTTAAATTTTATGTATAAACAAATAAAGTTCACATTACAATACGTAGAAGTCGTTAGCTTCGATTTGTGTTGAAATCTTTATTTTTTCCGATGGAAGGATTCACATTTTTCACAATTACTCGGACGTTTCCACGTTAATCTGTCTTCTTTGTCTCACGGTTCAATTTCATTTGCGAAACAAATTGCTATAATTATTTTCATTTGATTTGAATTACATTGAATATTTGACTTGCTACTGTGATTTAGTAATTAAAACAAATGAAGGTTCAATTACTGAACGAATGTTTTTTTAAACATAAAAAACATTTGATCTTAATTAATTCGAATGTTCAAATGTTTACCAACAAGGTCTTAAAACAGAAAACTGTCTACGGAACAAAAGTCGCCAAAAAACGTAGTATTTTATCTGCTTTTATTATATGTAGGCAGCAGAGTGAATTTTCGTATGTTATATATCATATACCCCTAATTCAACTGTTTATATTCATGACGCGGGCGTTGTATCGTCCCAGTAGCCCCTGTTTATCTCGTTCGGGACAAATTTGCGAGGAAAAAGTTTACTCACGTGGGAATTGCAGCGTTTTTTTTTTCAGCAAAGCTGCCAAGCTCAAATATGATGCGAGATGATAAAGCAATATAACTTTTTCTATTTACTTTTATGGTCCTACAGGACACTAAAGTAATTTTTCACCTGAAAATAGAAAATTAAAAGTTTTCGATGACAACACACAATTCAAAATGGACACCAGTTAAGTATTATATACTACTAAGTAGTATATACTATTTGACTAATAGTAATGATGGCCTGTAGTTCAATTTCTAACTTTATTGGAATAAAAAGAAACATGCAAAATAAAGATATTTTTAAAAAACCATTGTGATACATCAATACGGCATCTCATTTATTATTACCGCAAATAGAAGACCAGTGGATACCAATTTTGTATAAATAAAATGTTCTATAATTTCTAAACAAAATGTTATATTAGTACTAGCTGTCGCCCGCGACTTCTTCCGCGCGGGATTAAAAATAGATGTTGGCGGATTCTCAGACCTACTCAATATGCTAACAAATTTCATGAGAATCGGTCAAGCCGTTTCGGAGGAGTATGGGAAAGCAAATTGTGACACGAGAATTTTATATATAAGATTTCTTTCATTCAATTTGCTTTTCAATAAACAATAACTAAATAACAACGACTTTTATAGTGATATTTTTCTTCCAATTCTCAAATGTAACATTACAGGATTCTTCAATATTTATATTTCAACTGGCTGTCGCCCTCGGCTCCAACCGCGCGTACTTAAAAAAAAAACTATTAATAGCCGCTCTTCCAGGCTATGTTCTACATCTATGCCAAATGTCAGCGAGATCTATGCAGCCGTTCTGGAGATACCTTTTAACAAACATCTATCCATACAACATTCGCATTTATATTAGTAAGCTATTTGAATTAATGAATATAAAACCTGCGATGTTCGCTTGTTTTCATGAAGCTCTAAACATATTCCATTAGAGAAATAATGCGCAAATGATGATTTCGTCAATTTTGAAGTACAGGTTTATACACGAATCGAGCAATCCTGTTATTGATTCATCATTAAACATAATTTTCAGCCCTAACAAGCCTTTCTAATAATGATAACAATTGTTTTGTTTGAAATTGTATCATTTGGTGATAAATAAATGCATTTCATTATATGTTTCATATTATTAATACTTAATCTTACAAATATTATAAATGCGAATGTTTTGATGTATGGATGGATGGCTGGATGTTTGTTTGAAGGTATCAACTCAACAGATCTTGATATAATTTGGCAGATATTATATATAGTCTGGAGGAACACACAGGCTACTCTTTAAGCTTTCTTTGAATTCTTCGTGAATGGAGTCGCGGTCGACAGCTAGTTCTTTAATAATTTTCTTTTTAAATTAATAATATATATTTTTATACATAATGTTGCAAATATATAGAACAGAATTTCATTCGGTTTTTAGTTTCTGGGTCAAACGATTTAGCCTCGATTCCTGACGTCCTGAGTGACGCGAAGGTAATCGAATAACTAATGCTGATTCTATTTTATACCATGTCAGATAGTTGTCATTACTATGTTGTCCATTTCGTACAAAAAACTTAATCGCTCTTTACTTAACACTCTAGCATGTAATTAAATATATACATCGTTTTTAACAGCAAAGATGTGCATTCTTAAATTGTCCATATCTTCAACAATAACATTTTCTCGTATATTTTAATCGTAGTCCGAGTCTACAACAATCTTATAAGTTTGGATATAAATAAAAACTTGTTCCAATGTGTGGATGGATGTTTGTAAGAAGGTATCTCCTACAGCTATCGCCTATAGGCTTAACGGATCCTCTAGCCTCAAAGGATCTTGATGAAATTTGGTAGAGATGTAGAACATAGTCTGGTAGAATATAACAGTTCAGTTAACGGCTAGTCTTTCATAAAGTTATTATTCTTCTAGCTTTAGCTGACCAATGACAGTTTTAAAAATAAAGCAAACATAAAGTAAACACTATTAATAGTGATCATTTATCAAAGAAAGCATTTTACTGCAAAGAAAAGGATTTCTAATATAAAAGATACATTAGTTGTTCATGATGCATTATCCATTTGTTAAGTATATTTATAAAGAAAACTAGCTAACGCCCACAACTGCGTCCGCGTGGAACATCTATGCCACACTTCAGCGATATCCGTTCAACCGTTTAGGAAATACCTTCAAACAAATATCCAACCATCCATCCATCTAAACTTTTATAACATTAAATAAGTAAGATATATTTAACTTTTATAATTAATTGAGAATCGAAAGAGATTTTCAATTAGCTAATACAGTAGAAATTAAATCAACAAAGAAAATATTAATTGCACTTTAAAATTAGAACCACCGTAGTGGAATGAGCGAATGGAGTAAACACTTATTTTAGTATTTCGTATTATACTGTTTTTGGTATTCCTACGAAATTGAAAATCACTGAAGCCACAAACAACGTTTGTTTAATAACTTAAATGAACATCAAACGGCGATTGTATAATAAATCAAAAACCATTAAACCGCTGCACCAAATTCTGTGTAAAGTTTCAGGCAAATTGTAAACAGTCCAAAGTAAAAGAGTGTGTCTTTTGCATACAAATTATCTTCACGAGTGTATCATGGAACTTAAAACGAATGGTAGTTATTTTGCTTTGTGCACTAGTTTGCAAACAAAAACTAAAACTAACGAGGATGCCTTCAAAAGTAGGGTAATAGGTATTTACTAAGCTGGTGCGTACCATCCTTCGATCACACTGCAACTTACTATCAAGTGGGATTGAAGTCAAGCACTGGTTTATTCAATCTAAAAAAAAACGTACTCAGCGTGATTTACTAAAGCCTAGTCACTCTTTCTGTCACTAAATATTCACATATTTATTTAGTGATACGCAAGGTTTTAAAATAAAGGTATTACTATGTTAGTAAACTAATAAATGTTTATGGCTTGTACCATACAGGAGAACCAAATTCCGCTGGCCAGAACCGGTTAAAGCCGGTGCCAACTATTTTAAAAGCCGCTCCTTTGATCAAGTTTCCTGCTGCAACATTCCCTTGATATTTATGTATTACAATCTGGGTGATTTATTATTTAATTAAAATTATAATAAGTCAAGGTCATACAAACTTTGAAACGGACTATTACTAAATTCATAAAACCTAAGATGGATGCCACACGTTGTGTGGAAAGGAAATTATGATGCCATTAAAAATAGTGTTATTCGAGTTGTGACCTTCTGTTTTCACTGCCGAAACACCCGTACAAGATATATTGCTATTTCAGATTTTTCAAGGAGAATGACATGGATGGTGATATGTCTATCGATGAAACTGAAGCCCATGTTTACATGTGGTACGAATATATTTGCCGTGCGACACAAGGTCGATTGTGACATCTATCTAATTATTCTTATTGTTTTATATTTTAGCAAATTTAAACTTAAGTAGAGAAATTAAATTATGAAATACACCAGTTATATGTTAATATAACCGATAATTGTATAGCAAAATTCCGAATCAAATCCCCCTTTAGAAGTCACGCGATCAACACCAAACCTTCAATTGGATAAAAAAAAGTATTTTCTAACCATATATAAAACTGTAACATTACTTACTCCTTGAATATAAAATGGTAGACGTAATAATTATAACAAACAAGGTTAAGTAAAATGAGAATGTTTTATAATTTCTAAAATATTTAATTACGAATGCAAGTAAGAATTCAATAATCACTCTAAAGCATTTTGTACGCAATTTAATTTACTTCTTAAACATAAGATCAGAATAACGTAGAAAAATAAACACATAAAAATCTATAATAATAAAACCATGTTCAGTAACTAAGAGATAGACTGGCAAGTGACGGCTAGCACTGGCGACTTGGGTGATCGTCTGTGTCGGAGGCCAAGACCCACTTTGGGTCCTAAAGATAGTCTATAACGTCTAGATATAGTATATGTATATGTAATGAACAGGTTGATAGAATATTACTAGAGTAGAATAATAATATTAATAATCGTTTATTGATAAATAAATGTATATGGTCTTAATAATAATAATAATCGTTTATTAAGGCAACAAAATTATCATAAAATTACATAGTAATAGTACGCCTGGTTCCTAAACTAGGTTCTAGACCCGTATTATAGGAGCCAGGACTCTTTCGTCTTAGTGCTATAGTTTAAGTAATATGTTAGTTATGTAGTAGTAGAATTAGAACATGTAGAAGAAAAAAACTCTTATTTCATTTTAAATTACTTGTGTAAATTCATTGTTCATAACAAAAATAAAAAAATAGAAAACAAAATTGAGTCGTCTATTTGCTAATTTCTTGAAAGCTTTGTTGATAGCTTTAGGCACTTATAACAACACGTAAGCATATCATGGTAATTACATTTTATTGCTATTTAATGTAATAGTAAAAGTCACCTTAATACATGCAACTATGACTAATCCCTTCTCATAAATTCGTACCGCTTAATTAGAAAGAAGTGAGAAGGCAACGAAACACCATTTATTTTGTACTCAACAGTAGGCAATTCACGATATGTAAATGTATTAACCCAGGCGTAATTTATTTTTAAATAATCGTTGAGCCTGAAAAATCGGGTGGTTGCGTGTCGGTAGCGCAAAGGTTGTGACTTAGCAACCGCGCGTGTGTACAACGCCTTATGTAACATTAAGATGCCAAAAGCTAACATACTTATGAATCTTTTAAGAACAATGATTATAACTATAAGCAAATCACCTATGTAAAATAACTCTAAACCTATACAATTATAATATAATATTAAAATTGGAGTGTCTGCATATACCTACTATAAAAGTCATATTTGGTACACACTTTTGTCTGTCTGCTTGTTCATAAGTCCATGTTTGTTCAATGCAGTCTCTGAAACGGATTTTACGAGACATCTACTGGAAAGCAGCTTATGTTGCGGAAGTAACTTAGGCTACCTACATTTTTGAATTAAATCCTTGCTGACAAAATCACGGGTCATCGTTATAACGAAAAAATAAGGTATCAATAGAAATAAAATTGTCTTAAAAACTACATTGTAATTTAAAAAGCTATCATTGTAAATAGATTCAAAATCTAAGTAATCAGTAAGTTTAGTTTTGTTTGTAACAAATAATTAAATTACCTCATCGATTATTACTGTAGTCATTCCAATTGAAATTAATTTGAAAATTGTTTGATTTGTACTCTGTCAAATAAAATCGCAGGGAAAAATCTGCAAACGATTAGTCAAGAACGAACAGTCTACTTGAGTTGAAGGGCGCGTCTTAGAGGCTAGTTGATGACTTACCTCGAGGGCTTGCATTCAAATGCGTGCGGAACATCTCTTAAGAAAAAATATAGGTCAGGTATATTTACTTGCGGTTTGCATGTCTCTCGAAAAATATCGCATCGTTAATTTAATGTTTTAAAAACAATGTTTTTTATTTATTTTATCTCTAGCTTAATCATAGGTATTGTTAAGTAGCAGGGATTTAATATGAATTCGTTTACAGTTAATACATATAGGCATTTTGCTGATTTTGGGTGTAATGTTACAGTGGAGTATGGGAGATATTCAGAATATTAAGTGTATACACCGTTGGTTTCTGAGACTTGTTTTAAACGGGGTTTTGGTCTCGGTTAGTCTTAGAACTAACCAAACTTCTTAACTTTTTTACAAGAAGCTTTTCTCAGTAGAAGCAATATTTCTATTAAAATATCTCTCATATAAAAGTAAAAATACGAGTATACTCGTATTTTTTCAAATTAAATACAAAATTTACTGTGTATTGTAGTTTCTGTTTTCGTTGAACGTTGTCTAGAGGCCGGAGTAAATTGACGACGCTCGCCCATTGTGTTGCAAACACTCATTTTTATTATTATTCAGGCGCCATTTAATTTTCCCGGCCACGGTCCGATGTTTTAACTCTGTCGCGCTACTTTATTTTATGTGCCTTTTTTTGGTGAACATCGAACCAAATTAACTTTTACTGTCGAAAAATGCGGCCTCTGTCTGTGTTTTGTTAATACTCTAATTGTATTGGTGCCTTTTTCAATTAAATTGTTTTGTGTTTTGTTCTAAATAGTTATATGAACCGTCCCAAATAAAAGAAAGAGTAAAACCTTTAGTTTTATCCCATCTGTTTATTATTACAAATTTAATATATTTTTTTTAATAATAGCAGATTTTTGTTAATTTACTAATATTTTTTGTACCAAGCTAAATAAGTCGAATGGTGGGATTCGAACCCCCGACCTCGTGATTGGAAATCCATACCCTTAACAATTAGGCTATTGATGTTTCAAATACTATAAGAACTTGTGAAATTGATATAATAGCTTTACTTTCGTTTAATCACCCCAGAACCGAAACCCGAATATGAGGCAGAAGTGTACATATATAGATAGGGTATTGAGTTTCGATATGGAAGCCGTGCCGTCGCGTGTGAACCGATAGGATTATCCTACTGATGGCACCTCGCCGACCTCGACAAACGTTCACACGATGCCACTGGATTAGGGACAAAGGTATTGAGGCTTTGAAATTTGATGCTTAAAGCTGAGATATGAATGAACTTAATTATAAAAAAATAATAACATTTAAAATTTAAATAATAAACGTTTAATTAAAGAACCAATAAAAGATTAAAGGTTTAGGTTATCTAGCGTATTATAGAAGCAATTTTGATAAAATAATTTGCGTTTATTCGTCATATTCATGGTGTAGTTTATTTTATGGTGTTCATTTATACTTGTCTTTGTCAGATATTCTGTAGATTATAGCAATATGTTAAGCCACATATTGGAGATAAGAGGAGAAAATGTCATAAACGGTGTGTACGCCAAATTAGAATTAGTATATATAGGATTTAAAACTGTAGGAGATTGGACATCGTTATAATATTTTTAATGTCGTTACTGAGCATATTTTTGTCATTTGTAACAATGTCAATGTTATAACAAATCTGTATAAGCAGGAGTTTTCCGATGGCCCAACTGTCGGCTCAGCTGTCTGAACGTAACAAACGATCTAACGGGCGACATTATGCGCGGGCACGCGCCGGTCAGGCCAAGTAATGAATGCCCACGCACTCACCTACTGTTTGCCAAAATCGACTTTATTGCTCTACTTTTTAATTAAAATATGACGAAGGAGAAATATTTTTTTATTAAATAAATGTAAACATTCACAAAATTATTTACTGAAATGACGGAATAGACTCATTATGAGAGTCGAGTAAACACGCTCATGAATGGGATAAAGACAGAGAGATGATGATGATAAGTTACTTAATTAAACTAAGTGTAGCCATGTGTCAGATGCATTGGTTTCGATTGGCTGTAATTCACTTGAGTTCCTATTGTTTCTATCTCTATGCCTCTTATTAATATGAGTTACGTTACAGATGAGCTATTACCAAATATTCATCAAGATGAATAGACGCTTCATTATTCGAACATTTCATTTATAAATGCCTAAATAATTCAGTTTAATGTGACAAAGCGAAATATGTGCTCCAATTACCAGTTTAGGTGTTGGCAGGATCTGAATTGTGTCCGCTGGCTGTGAGCCAGATAGACCGATGGAAAACTGTTTTGTTTCTCCTAAATTAGGTGAACGAATGCTTAGTGACGTGTTTTTAATAGACAACAAATGGTAAAGTCGTTTTTAGACAATGAAAAAGTAGGTTTAGTTAATTTACCGAGATAATTTTATACTTTGAATTTGTTATTTTAAGATTCTGGTTCTTTTTCTGACTGATTGATTTAAGCAAATAAAATTGCAATAAATTATCTTTCTACAATGATTCTTAAAAAAGTGACCAAATAAATAAATAAAAGTAATTTTTTGAAAGCGTAAAATTGCAGTAACAGGATTTATATCCTCTCCTGCTTACAAAACATAACTTAAGGTCAATATTTATTTGTATTTATTTAATTAATATTTCATAACTTTTTGAGTGGCACACATTGAATGTTTGGCTTTTTAGTACGCGACGTGACCATGTATTTGTATTAAGGTGTGTTGGCAAGACGCCAAAACTACACAGATTCAGGTGGCTACGGTTCTTTAAACGAGAGCATTTTAAAAGGCATACTACGCTAGATGACACTAGATCTGGATAATGGCGTTAGAAATGTTGTTAGGCACGTAGCGCTCAATGCGGCCTTTTTTACCGGCATTTCGAAACAAGAGATCAACGTCCTCGAGACTTAGGTAATGTGTTAACATATCATGTACGTGGGAATGTTTTAAGTGGAAGTAGCGTAGAGAATTTTTTTTTATAACAGAAGGGGGCAAACGAGCAGCGGGAACACCGAGGTGTTCAACGACGCCCATGGACATCAGCAATACCAGAGGAACCGCAGATGCGTTGCCGGCCTTTGAGGAGGTGATAATTACTGATTTATTAAGACTACTATCTTATTAACGTGGATTTTAGGAATCTTCGAAAAGGCTCAACACATTTTTTGGAATTTGGCAAAGATATAGAAGTCAAAAGGAACACATAAGCTACTTATTAAGTTTTTTTTATTTGGCGAAAATCCTAATCGCAGTCGCGTGCGGCAGCTAGTTTAACATAATTACCGATGACAATAGGCTGACTGTCAGTCTATATCACAGTTATAGTTTCACCTTTTAAAAGTCGTGTCACCTCACTTATTACGTACCTCCATTGTGTCGAAGAATCAAAGTTTGCTCTTACGTGGTGAAATGAGGTCGTGCACTTTCAATGCAGGAACGCTATTTCCTCTTCGCATGCAGTACTTTCTTCAGCTTTACTTAGCGCCAAGCGCGCGAGAACGCATAACAATACCTACCGATGTATTGAAACGCGTTCTTTTATAAAGCTTTGTATTTACTGTTTTTTTGGAAACTTTTAATATATTTTTGGTACGTGACAGAAAAAGTATAGGAAAATAATAAGACAATTTAAAACAGTTAGTTACGATAGATTTACTCTAAATCTAGATAATTGTGTTTGACTTGGGTTACCCATTGGTATTAAGATGAATCATTTTGCCAGGTAAAAACAGGTTACATTTTAACTCGTGTATTTATGAAAAATTGGGGCACAAATATACAAATTAACAGTTTAATATAATGAATTACAAAACCAAAGCGCGTGTTAGAGCAAGACATGGAATTTAAAATGAAAAGAATAATCAACCTTAAATTAATTCCTTTGTATCAATAGTTAGAGAGTAGTTTCTGTTACTAGTTACCAACCTTAACTCGAGTTATAAACTCCGTTATTTCGTTACCAACACCACACCGCCGAAAGGTTCGAGTTAATCTTGCAAGCTAAAATATTTACAATGCGTTTCGAAATCGAAATGCTACAAATTTCTATGTACTTTGTTTAGTCCCTTCCTAATAGTATAGACAAGTTCTCTTTGCGTTCAATTTTAAACAAACGACAAACGTTTCGAAGCTTTGAAAAGCGATGGAGAACCAGCGTCATGCCCACGCTGTCTGCGTCGACAAATTAATCGGCCATAACGGAGAAAATATTGGTAATGGCCTATAGACCTTTGTGTAGGCAAAAAGCCAAACGTTCCACTCTCCACAGTAAGTTAAAAAACCTAACAAAAAAGTAAATTGAGGTACAACAGCAATGCGGCAGCGATGTCGCCTACATTGAGGGTGCTTTTAAAGACTCTTCAGGTTCATTTTTTGTCATTTAGTTTGTTTTTTCTCCCCATTACGGAACGGCCACATTGTTGAGTGAAAGTCTATATAACTTAGTTTTCGTTGGTATTTATAATATTAACAACTTTTTAATTAAGTGTCAAGGTTTAATTGCTCTAAAGCTCGAGATAGTGAACCATTAGTGAGATAAGGTTATCTAATATTTTAAAACAGTAACAGTCAAGTATTCAAGTTAAATTGCAAGTTAGGTTTCTCAAGAGAGGCCTTAATAATCTTAGGCCGTAGTAGTAAGATTTTTTTATAAATATGAACAAAAAAAACACTACTTTCCTTTAATATTTAAACTTCCCACGTCCAGTTTTAAAATGGATATGACAGCTTACATTATTAGATCTTTGTTCGTATTGCACTTTTGTACAATTCCATAAACACTTTCACTAATCAACGCAGTACAATTTTAAAGTGCCATTGTTTGAAAATCAGTTGAAAATCTAATTTTCTTAATGGTTATAAAAGCAATTTCATGGTTTTATCGTCGATCTTGATGTGATATATAAGCATAATTAACGTACTAAGCTGTTGCCAACCTCCTCTTGGCGGTGAGCCAAGCGCTTACCTATAGTCGTTCATTTTAAGAATCAACAATCAGGTCCTGATTTATTAGACAGATGCCAGGATATGTTAAATAGTAATGTTTATAAAATGCAATTACACGAATTTATTTTCTTTAAGACTTCGTGACTCAAATTAAGACATGTATGACTACCCTTCGGTGCTTAGGCATAGGATAAAATGCAAATTAGTCTTCCATCATATAAATAGTATTAAAAATAACTGGTCAAGTACGAGTCAGACTGGCGCCCCGAGGGTTCCGAACAAACCTGTAGGTATAAGTAAAAGTTCACATATCACTACAATCGAGTCAAAGTTAAAAAGAGTAATAAGTTTATAATTTAAAAAAATATATCTGTGATATAACAAAATAGCTTTTTCATTTTAATATCTTCACGCCTTCATGAGAAAAGGGGTGCTAAGCTTAAAATTTTTTAAGCTTAATATTTAACACGCCTGAAAAAGGTATAAATATGTAAATAAATAACTAAAATGAAAGAAATGAATCAGGATTTTAATAAATTATGAGATTCAATTAACAATAAAATAATGAAGTTGTTTAAAAAAAACAATAGGTAAAATAAAACGTTCTTGAGAAACGTTAAAGTTAAGGGTCATTTCAATTTAACTATGAATTTCATTTAAGTCCAATGAACAGTTTTGCTACAATAGTTCCAATAGATTGAGCATTGTAGAATTACTACCGAGTTTGAACTTCATAGTTTAAACTTGTTCTATGACCGCCAAATCAGAAACTTCCAGAACGATTTGAAATTTTCTCTACCACAATTGATTTGATAAATTATGTTTCTACCAATTGTGCTTTGAGATTGAATTTTACTCTACATACTCCTCTAATTATTATCAAATTTCAAATTAAAATTTTTCATTCATTCATCATCAGCTCACTATACGACCCCACCGAGGGGCTCGGAGACTACCCTACATTAGGGGTAACTATGCCATAGTCAACCACGTTGGCCCAATGCGGGTTGGTTGACTTCACACATATATTTGAATTTCTTTTCAGACACGTGCAGGTTGCATCACGATGTTTTCCTTCACCGTAAGAACGTCGGATTAACGTACACATGTTAATCGGAAATCGAATAACACATTGGTACATGGCGGGATTCAAACCCAGTAGATTGAAAGTCAAGTGCGTGACACCTGAGCCACCGACGCTTTTAATTAAAATTAAAATTATTAATAAAAATTACTTTCTTAAAGATGAAACCAATTTTCTAAAACAAGATTGCAATTATGTTTTAATTGACATACCACCTACGCACTTCCTCACTTCAATTGATAGCTTTTATGTTTTCAATAGCAATTTGGCTCAAACTTCGCTCAAAATTCGTGTCTTGATAGCCTTCAAATTATATCAGGAACAATAACTTCCTCGATCTTATTAGGGAATAATTAAAATCTTTGTAGAGGCTCGTTTGTGTAATTAATCATCGCCAAGAAGCTGCCTTAAGCGACTCTTAAATATCTACGCACTTTGGAAGCTATAGAATAATAATTAAAGTAGATAAAAACGAGTTAACTGAAAAAAGGATCTGAGCCTTGAATTGGTTGAACCGTCAAGGTGTAGCGTTGGTTAAGACCAGACCAAGGTGCTCAGAGCCTAGTCAAATTAGAGGTGACTAAGTCATAGTACGAGTAAGCCAAAGCCCAGTGCAAGTTGGCTGTATAAACTACTATTTTCTAACAATTATAACCCAACTAAAAGCCATTAAATAAGTAATGAAATAACCAAGAAGCTACCAGCTTCTTTTGGAACTGAGCCAAATACTTACTAAAAAGATTATATAATAAATCGATTTAAAATATAATTGCGATTATTCTAATATAACCAAATTTAAACTTTAGAACTGAAACTCAACGTGTCAGGAATTGCCACTGCCATACAAATGAATATTGTTATACCCGTTTTTCCAAAGAAAGCAATGTTTCAAATTGGTTTATTGTCGATTTCACTTAAGAGCGATGTACTCATTGTCATTTACGTAAGTACTTACAGCGGGTACGAGGCCCCCTCTTTAATTTTATAAATCATAAAAGTCGACTGCAGTTATAAAGGAAACGTTAAGTAACTTACAGCGTCACCGACATCGGAGAGAATGTTTCAAGCGGGGCTAATGGCGTGCTATATTTGGCACCGAGTGGCTATATCTCGAAGAAAATTCTGCCCTAATGCATAACACATCTTGTCTCTAAAGTCCAATAAAAGTTAATTAAACAAGACAAAGGCTTTTATGTTGTTCAGTTTACTCTGTTCATTGCCAGATTATTATAATTGCAGTATAGAACTGAAAAATAATTAATTAAAAAGTCTTACATAATTGGTATTTGTGAATATAATATGAATACTGGGGCAATTCCCAGTATTTATCTTGTGGTGTGCACTGCCCCTTATTTTTTAATTCTGCGATTCAAGGCGGTCGGAAAAATAACGTAAGATACCTACGATTTAATTAATAGTTGTGTTGAAAGTAAACATTGCCCGTTTTAATGCAATTGAAATATAAACAGTCCTAAATTCTTAATTAAATTGAATTGGTTTTGTTTTGCTTAAATTTAGCAATATAAATGAGATGAATTCATTTAATCCTAAAAATACAAGTTATTAAATATAAAAGATAATAGTGTAGTCAGTTTGAGGTCAGATTTAGAAAATATTACGTAAATATTTGAATTTTAATCAGTTTAAAACCATAAGATTTTATTGTAGCAATCATAAACATGCTCGGTGAAATAAAATTAATGAAATAGTTTTATGGCAGTATACTTGTAGCATTTGCAACTGAGACTTTTCCAAATCTTATTATCCGTCGGGATCCAGCTGCGTCGTACGTACGTCAGCACTTCGCAACCTGCGACCTGACGTTCGACTTCCAAATTTAAATTCGAATTTTTGAAAATGGAATCATATATTTTTATTTTCTAACTTTTTTAAACGGGCATTCTCATAGGCAATATAGTCGCGCAAAATTTATGTCATATACTATGCAAGACAATGTAAGGAATCATAAAAAAATAAACAAACGGGTCCCACGTACTGAATTTATAAGCCCGTAGTGTGTCTTGTTTACGCGTTCCCTAATAAGCACTATATATTCGAGACAAGCGTTTCTATTAACCATGCCGCGCTTATCTTATAAATTGTACGAAATGATGGATGAATGTAGAAGTTGCGTAAACATAATATGTGTATGAGCAATGAAATTTGAGTCATAAAATTAACTGAATGCTCGTTGTTTATTCCGTTAAAGTCATAGCTACTGCATTCGGTTATCGATTAAGGAGTCGGAATTACATTAAACCGAAGCTCCAATAGCTTCGTGGCTAACAGCTATAACAGTGGTAGAACCCGCTTTAACATCTTCACATGAATCGGCCCGGCTCGCCCGGTGAAATACCACGACCACACAGAAGACAGGCATGAAATGAAAGCAATTCCGCGTTTCGTCTGATGAGTGTGCGTCCCGGAGGCCTAATTTAGTCCTCTTTCCTTTCCCACCCTTTTTCTTAGAAGGAAAGGATGGGAAGTGGAAGTGGACTTTCCGGATGAGAGGATGCATGGGAAGGGAAGATATTTTCTTTCTGTGCATCCTCTCCTCGATTAAAGGAATATGCGATTGCGTATGTCTATGGGCAGCGGTCACTTCGCTATTTCAGCGATTTCGGGTGGCCGATTGCTCGTTTGCCACCTTTTGATATAAAAAAAAAATAACATGTACGGGTCACGATTTTGTGATTGTGGATTTCATTCCCATCATTTGGTAAACATTATTAACCATATCCTAGCCCAAGCATACTTTCATTCGAATGGTTACATTTAATATTAACAAATTCCAAATAAATATATAGTTTGGAAGATAAAATATAAGAACAGTCTCATACGATTACTGAAATATTCAAATACGAATATCACAAGAGTTTTGAAGTGTCAAAGCTTCCAAAGTTAGTCTTCTTTTTGCGTTTGTCATTTGCAGTTAAAAGTTCAAGTGACGACTTCAAGTATTCGGCGTTGTGAATTTCGCGGTGAATTTTATCAGAAGTTTGTTCGCTTTTTAATATCAAAAAGTGGTGAATTTCATTTCGTTTGGTCTATAAAAGTAAAAGTCAATGAAATGAAACTATTAAAATCTATGGAGTTTTTAAAGTTTTCTATTTTACTGATATTAAATTAACTTACTTAGTACAATTAACAAATTTTGTGTTTTAATTTACCGTGGTTTTCTGATACCAAAATCTCTGTATAAAACATATCGTCATCCCTATTATTATCTTTGATAAAACAGAGATAACAATCATCTGATTTCCTAATTATTATAAAATACTAGTACAAATGTAATGTTGTTATTTACTATTATTAATAAAAAATAAGAAATGTTTAACAAATTTTTTTAGGACAATATAACTTTCCATTCAATATTTGAAGCGTTACTTTTAGGGCCTAGTTTATATAAATTTTAGTGATAAATACAGTTTTATCGCCTAAACAAATCGAATTTTGCCTGAGCAATTTTCTCGAAATAGAGAAAAGAAATAGGCGACTAGCAAACAAACTAAATAAGCAAAACAAACTCACGCAACGCGACCAAATTCAGTGACAGACTAATGTAGTTCAGCTCACGCTAACACTAAGTCTTATTTGTTCTTTTACTGTTGTTTAATTTTTACCATACATACAATTTTACAAACAAAAAAAAGATTATAATAAAACAATTGTATACATTATATATATATATATTTCTTCTTAGAGATATATATATATATATATATCTCTAAGAAGAAATTCAAATATGAAATCAACCAACCCGCGTTGGGTCACTATTCCAGATACGCTCCACTATCCTTTGATGCCATAGGTTCTATTTATTCCTAGATTTATGTTTTAAATCCGCGCGGACGAAGTCGCGTGCATCTGCTAGTGTAGGGCTCAATTTAAAAGTTATCTGTATCGTCTATAAAATGCTTGGTTAGGAAAATACTATTTCACGTTTGGTCAGAAAATAGTGTATCTGCTACGTTATGCTATTTTCGTACAAACAATACTTGCTGAAAGTGGCCTTAAGTCTGTAAAGTGTCAAATTTACGTGGAAGCTTATTTTGAGTGCATTCACTTGTTTGATAGTCCGCTCAACAAACGGTGGCTGTTCTATTTCGTAAGATGAAAATGTATTATTCATTTAGATTGTTGATTGTGTTACAATTTCAATTATATTAATTTGTTAAGAGTTTAAGAGAAATAATTTAAATCAGAAACAGTATTGGTTCT
>NW_013532534.1:5714437-5721456 GCF_000836235.2 Papilio xuthus | reverse complement strand
GTTTTGAGTCGTATGTGAGGTCACGACCGGCCAAATCCCGGGAATGTATGCGGAGAGTGCCACCAACTTGATATCTGATGGAACGTGGAACGTTTGTATTCAACGCGAGCACATCACTAACGTTACGATCCGAAGGAAACTTTCGTCAGTTTACAAATATTAACATGCACTAATATGAACTTCTTAAACGACCAGTTGTATAACCTAGCCTATTGACCTGACAACGGGTTCCAATTTAGGTACCAACATAAAGGTCGCGGACGAAAGCGCAGGCGTGCCCATGGCCTCGCCATGACGCGTAGGAGGAACTGAGGGGTTTAGTGGGTATGCTTCCCATCCGGAAGAGAATCCCACATAACTACCGCGTCCCCCCCCCCGGGGCGCGGAATATTCATAAAGCATTGCTCTCTGAAAAAAAAGGTACAAACGTAAACGCTTTAAAGAATTAGATGTTTTTATAACTAAGGGGTTATAGAGATTGTTACAAATCTACCATGCTATGATCGAAAGACGGATGTTTATGGATATCGAACCGTCCGACTTAACCTAACAAACCAAGTCTACAATAAGAAAAACTATATTTTATACTGCAATATGCATTGACATTATTTTTTTTTCTAAATAGGAATCCATTTTCTGAGAAACACAAATTGACTATTTTGTATTCAGTCTACTGTACCTTATGATGCTGTACAGTTATTGTTTCAGCAAACAAGAATACCGCGACCTACATGTCTTTCCTTTGTTACTTAATACAAGTTAGCCAGCTCGCGTGTCTGCGGTTTCAATTTTGCAATGTGGCAGCATGCTAACTATCTGCAGTGAGGCAAGTAAGTGGCTCGGAAACACGCCTCCTACAGATATACTTGTGATGTTTCACCAATCTATTGCGATCTGACAATGTCAGTTATAAGAGTATTTAAACTCCCTTCTCTCCTTTTCTATTCCTTTGCATAACAACAGGCAAAACCTATGCAATGATTTCGGTACTAAAATATTATGAGAAATCGCTTAGTTTGCCGCCTTCTTACTTACTTCTATTCTACATATTTTATTAACTAATTTTATAGTAAAGCCAAAATCCTTTGTCGTTTTTTCCAGCAATTTAAAAAACCTGACTTATTAAATCAATTTTAATTAAATTAGTAGTTAAAATACATATGAATAATAAAATTTTATTTGGCTCCACTTAATGCGAAATGTGAAAATGATTTTCATAAATGTGTTCGTTCGTATTCGATGCTAATTATAAGGGTTCGTATTAATTAACCGCGATATAAATTACGCAAACACAAACACGAGGTAATGCACCGACGGCCTGTCAACAAATAGTAAATCCGCTAATGAAGAATATACACATTTAATAAACTAACGATTAAATAAATTTTTATTTGTTTATGTCTAGTATTGTACTTAAAAACTTAAATGTTAACTTAAGGTAAATACGTTCGAACTACATAAAAATGTTCGACTAAACACTTAGGCCACTACGTAACTTTTTTTTTAATCACGCGCAAGCGGAGTCGCTTTCAACAGCCAGTAATTTATAAATGTTTTCTTATTCTATATGACAATTTGTGTGTCAATAATGTGTATTGAACTTCGAAATTCGAATAATCTTCTTTTAAAATTTTTCCTTTGATTGAAATAAATACTTAAAAGCTTCGAATACGAAGAACTCTAACAACGAAAGTATGGAAAACCGCAATGCATCTGATGTTCTGATTGTGAAAGAAACTAATTCCTAGTAAGTGTTTATCTGTTGTAAATACATACTTTTCTACAAGCTTTTGTGAACAAGAATATTCCATGTTAGCAGTTGCCAGACTTCGTCTGCGCTGAATTAAAAAAAAAATCTACTAGTAAATATGGCCAATGTCAACCGGGGATAGTGTAGGTTCCCAAAATTGAAAGATATTTTTAAATGGATTCAGTAGTTACGGAGTCTATAGCCTGTAAATAAACAAATAATTAAATCTGTCCAATTCCTAAAATTAGGAAAGCTTTGTTGGAAATGTTGAGGTCTATGTTAAAGCAATTAACCTTTTTTTTCAAATAAAAATATAAAGCACAAGAATATTTACTGAACACAAAAGTAATCAGGCTACTGGCAAATTCAATAAAAACAGAACAAAAGGTTTCGCAAAAAAAAAGAGTAACAATAAAATGCGGCAATTAAACACAATTTAAAAGAGCTTTCTTTCTTCCTTGTAATTTTTCTTCCATGCAGTTCAACTTCGGAATACTTTTACATCTAGGACAGGAACAAATTATATCAGAAATTATTTTTTTTTATTAAATATACGTTATGTCAAATTACTACGTGTCCTTGAACGTAAGTAATGGCTGGAAGAAACGAGAATAACCTCGACTTATTTAGAAAAAAATGTTGTTTTTTTTAAATTAGAACAGATGTTAAAGAAGATATTTGCCTTATTTAAGAATAATAAGGCAAATATAAAAATGAAAATCATAACTAAGCTGCTAGAAATTAGGCTAACATTAATTTCAACGAAAAGTAGCGGACGCACCTTTGAACCCGCCACCGCAGAAATGGCTGCCACTTTGTTTGGTAACAATAGGCGTTTGTTTTTTTGTTTAGCTGATGAATTGGTTAAAGTCGTAGTAAACACGGAGTTCTTTTATTGTTTACTGAATGAAATTGTTGAATTAACCGTTATGCTTATTTATGACTTTAAATCGATATTTTCTTGGCAACACAGATAATAATTAACTAATAATTAAAACATACTAGCTATCGCGACTCCGTCCGCACGGGATTGGAAAATCGATAATAGCCAATTCTCAGACCTACTTAATATGTATATAAAATTTCATAAAAATCTTGAAACTTTGAGACGCGAGAATTTTATACATAAGATAAACATTGTCATGTCGTTGCTGTTACTTTAAATAGTTTTTTTAATAAAAATCTACTAATAGATAAAAAAAAACTTTAGCGATTTTTACAATAAATCCAAGACACTTTTTAGGGTTCCGTACCTCTGAAGGAAAAAAAACGGAACCTCATAGGATCCACTTTGTTGTCCGCCCGTCTGTCTGTCAAAACCCTTTTTCTCAAAAACGCGTGAAGGTATCAAGCTGGAATTTATTTAAGTATATAGTATAAATATTCGATATTTACTTGTATGTACAATTACTTCTAACATACAGGCAAAATATCAGAACTCTCTTGAACTTTGACTCGAACTAGCAAACAACAAACATGTCACAAGTTGTATAGTAACTGATACTCCACTAGCGCTATATGATTTTTGAAATAGACTCCAGTATAGTTCTAAACACATCTTCTTCTTCTTGAGGTGCCTCTCCGACTAACAAAGGTTGGCGATCAATTCTCCATATTTTCCCTTGTCTCTTGTTAGCCGAAATAGTTGGGCGGCACTCGCAACCTCTGTCCACTCTACATCTCTAAACACATACAGTGATCATTTAGGTCCTGACATTTATAGTGAAGTTATGATGAACTATTAACGCCGTTAAAATATTTTTTAGGAAAAGTTGTGATAGAAAATTGTAATCTATCTTATATTATAAATGCGAATGTTTAGATGTATAAGCTTGGTGAAGAACACATAGGCTACTTACTAAAGTTTTTTATAATTCCGCGCAGACGGAATCGCGGGCAGGTAGTAGTTAAATGAATTTGAATCGCAATTTCTACAAATAGAAATCATTTTTCCACTCTATAAAATCCAACCCAAATGACTTCTATTTTAAAGTCAACGACACAAAATCTAACCTACTTTACGAAAACTTTCACGTTCTCCCACATTCAACGTATCCCCGCGTGTAATATAAATGGTACTGTTTTTCATGATCATATAAATTATATAAATGCTTCATAAAGTATTTCTAATATTCGTTGGGACATTCGCTACCACTTCTTCCTTTAAGGGTGCGTTCACATGTGGCGAATTCTTGTGATCTGTGATTCCTGAGCAAACTCGCAGAATATGCATTCGCAGCGTATTCGGCAGATGTAAACACACCTTAAGATATCTCGGCGTTATTTTGAGCAGAAACTTTTATAGCTCCATTACTTAATGTCTGTCCTACTGTATTTCAATGTATGCTTATTACTATTTGTAGATTTCCATTAAACTAAATATTAACCTAAGATTTATCTTTATTATTTAAGTAACTTCATTTTTTTTGTGATTCGAGTTGTTTATGTGTCATGTTATTCGAAAGAGTATTAAATGGGAACTCAAATATTAAAAAGTGACTGGATAAATTAATTCAAATTACTAATATTACACTTCAAGGTATGCCTTTATTTGAAAAAGTTTTGCTTTTCGAAGTTCTAGACTTCAAAATCTATAAAAGATTTCAAAGACCGTTATAAAAATGTTGGTGGAAATCGGTTAATGCACTCCACGTTTCTACGTAAATTTGACACTTTATAGACTAAAAATCGCTTTTACGCGAATTGTTTCTACAAAAATAGAACTATCATTTTGCTGGTCGGTTATCTAAAGCTCTTAAAGCAAACATGTTCAGGTTTTAGAGTGGTATCAAATTTATTAACACTTTGTCTATTTTCTTTACGTCGGAACAGCACTTTAGTTTGTGGAAATCAATAACTGTAAACACTTAAATAATTTTCTTCCTATATTCTTTTACATTATTATGAAAGAAATACTCTTAGTATATAATAAAATAATATGATATGTTATATACATCTAATAGAGATAAAATGCATGGTACAAACATAGGCCAGTATTAAAATAACAAATGGGTCACAACCAAGGAAGTACCAAAAAAGGCACATTATATACTTATATTTCTGAAACTCTAACCTTACTTTTTTATAGCAAAAGTATTCCTAAATGTTCATTAAAATGTTTTCATTAAAATTCCTCAAGTAAAAGGTTGAAATACAATGACATCATTTTCCACGTTTGAAATTGAGGTATGTTTTTTTTTTATCTAAACAACACAATAAATAAAAGTCGTAGCATTCCACCTCGACCTTCGTTTGTTTGTCCGACCCTAATTCGACGCTACACAGTTTATATAGCAGTGGCCGTGTCTGTTTGTGTTTGTAATTAACTGAACGTCGGCTTAACCAATACTCGACATGTCCTGACTTTTATTTAGCTAATTTCTTGTTTAATTACTACAAAGTGGTTCCACTATATATACGTAGAACATTTATAATAATAGTACAATTATGTTGTATACATCTCATTCTAATTCAGAAATAAATTCTAAGATATTAGAAGCACAAAAGTTACAAAAACAGACATGGAAACGAAACAAAATGTCATATTGAGGAGTAGGCAAAACTCACCAGAGTTATAGGGCCACTTAATACCAATTGACATCATTAGAAAAGTCAAGAGATGGCTTAGTGTTCAGTTTTCTCGACGCAAAATGATGCTAAAGGGTATTGTCATGCTATTCTTTTCCTACTTATCCAGATCTAGTTTCATGTTAAAACCTGAAAAAGAACGAAAAAAAAGCCTTAATTCATCGTTAACGACGTTTTTTTAATTTAAATCTTCAGTATCGTATAGTGAAATTCTTAATCGTCAACTGAAAATATACTACGTAGTACATTAAAATTATATTTAATGATATGAACCTTTTGCTGCGGCGTTAAGTTGCAGGAAAATTAACTCACCTACTGTTATACTGTTTTATATTTCATACCGTAGAATCAAAATGTCCGTACAAACCCACTATGAGTGTATAGATTTTTTTATTATAATTGTCCATATATTACTCTGATCAACATAAATATATAAATAAAGCTGGAAAAAATGCATTAAGTGCATACGAGGAAGAAATACTCTTTCAAATCGAGTTAGTATTTGCTATTAAAAATGCTGAGTTCGCATGAAAGGAATATCCTCCATTTAAGATTTTCTTCTTAATTTAAAGGAGCAGTTCGTGCATAGATTGCAGAAATTTGTTGACGCAAACTCCTTTGATATTCCTCCATTGTTATCGAAAGAGTGCTTTAGTCATTTTATTAGATTTTAAAGTCATATTCACATTGTTGAGAGGCGAAATATGTATGATATTAATCTTTTATAAAAAGCGGCTAAACATTCACGTATATACGTTCGGTGGCGACACCGACTAGTTTCGAGTCCATCGGGGGCCGTTCATCAGGGTGAGTGGGACTGGTATTATTTCGCGAACGCGGCCCTTCGCTCAGCAACGATGGGATCGTAGTCGGTGCCGCCAACGGACGGATATAGGTGAGTGTTTAGTAGCTTTTTATAAAAGTTTCATTGTAATGTCTCACGAAAGTTTGAATAATTTAATGTGTGATATTATTGACAGGGACACCAATGAATCATTGTACCTTAGTAGTAAATACCGCGGAGTAAAACATATATATTTTGATGCTATCTAGTACTATTTTCCTTTTTAAAATCGTGTAAGGAAATATATTGGTCCGTTTGTGCTGTGTCCCACAAGCTGCAATTAACAACATGCTTTATCGTGGGCTGGAATCGAAGTTTGTAGCGACTTTCGGAGAGTCCAGTCGTTGTTTGCAAGCTTCATAAACTTTAAGGGACTCCCCATGCCTGTTCTGGACGATAAATTTTTGTTGCAGTTTTTCTCGTTTTTTGAAGATGTTTATGAGAAGAAGAATATAAAGGCAGTATATTTAGTAATGTATGTTTGACCGCAGAGGAGATATTCTATTCGGACTTAAATTTTTGAATGTTTTCCGTTGGACCGATCAATCAGCCCAACAGAAAACCCCTCGATATGTTTGATTAAAATTCACTTAGTGAAAACGTTCATGGTGTTGTGTCAATAATAAATTTTGCTATAATTTGTCACTTCAAATATAATTAATTAAATGCTGTATTAAGTAAATGCCCGGTAGTTTGACCACTTTAAATTTTAATTGTATCATGTTACAAAAAACAATTTGCCTAATTCAATATTAAATAGTATCAAATACCGCACACCCAAAAAGACAATCCAGTAAACTTTAGCCACGAAACGTGCGGAGTCGAAAGCTAAGAGCG
>NW_013532534.1:5707425-5714056 GCF_000836235.2 Papilio xuthus | reverse complement strand
TCCATTCGCAGAGTTTCTCGGGTAGCCCGTAGGAAGGCAACTTCGACAGAAGTGCTTTATGCCACACCCGATCAAAGGCTTTAGCTACGTCCAGACTAACCGCCAGGGCCTCCCCCTTGCCCTCGATTGCCTCCGACCATCGATGCGTGAGATACGCAAGAAGATCACCAGCTGAGCGGCGTTGACGGAAGCCGTACTGACGATCACTAATCAGCTGGTGCTCCTCAAGGTATCTCATAAGCTGGCAATTGATGGTCGTTTCCATGACTTTCGAGAACAAGGGAGTGATGGCAATCGGCCTGTAGTTGGACGGATTCGAGCTATCGCCTTTCTTAGGGATCGGGTGGATTATGGCAGTCTTCCAAGATTTCGGGACTTCGCCTACAGAGTAGGAGAACCGGAACAGGCGCGTTAAAACCGGTGCCAACTCAGGAGCGCAAGTCCTAAGCACAATGGGAGGGATTCCATCGGGCCCACTCGACTTATTAACGTCCAGAGATAGAAGTACTTTACGCACTAATCTCTGACGAAACTGGATTTCCGGCATAAAGGTGTCACCGCACAGGATTTTCGGCGGCGAGCAACCTTTGTCCTCCAGAGTCGAGTTGGACGCGAAAAGAGAGCCAAGAAGGTCGGCCTTCTCTTTTGCGGTGTGGGCCAACGTGTCATCCCCCCTGCGCAGAGATGGTAAGGACGGCTTACAAAAATTCCCCTGGACAGCCTTGGCGAGAGACCAGAACGCACGAGTTCCCGAAGGAAGGCGCACCAGCCTCTCCCCAATGCTGGCCACGTGTTCCGACTTTGCCTTGGCAATAACTCTTTTGAAGGACCTGGATTCCTCCATGGTTATCGAAAGAGTGCTTTAGTCATTTTATTAGATTTTAAAGTCATATTCACATTGTTGAGAGGCGAAATATGTATGATATTAAACTTTTATAAAAAGCGGCTAAACATTCACGTATATTCGTCCGGTGGCTACACCGACTAGTTTCGAGTCCATCGGGGGCCGTTCATCAGGGTGAGTGGGACTGGTATTATTTCGCGTATGCGGTCCGTCGCTCAGCAACGATGGGATCGAAGTCTGTGCCGCCAACGGACGGATATACGTGAGTGTTTAGCCGTTTTTTATACAAGTTTCATTATAATGTCTCACGAAAGTTTGAATAATTTAATGTGTGACATTATTGACAGGGACACCAATGAATCATTGTACCTTAATAGTAAATACCGCGGAGTAAAACATATATATTTTGATGCTATATCTAGTACTATTTTCCTTTTTAAAATCGTGTAAGGAAATATATTGGTCCGTTTGTGCTGTGTCCCACAAGCTGCAATTAACAACATGCTTTATCGTGGGCTGGAATCGAAGTTTGTAGCGACTTTCGGACAGTCCAGTCGTTGTTTGCAAGCTTCATAAACTTTAAGGGACTCCCCATGCCTGTTCTGGACGATAAATTTTTGTTGCAGTTTTTCTCGTTTTTTGCAGATGTTTATGAGAAGAAGAATATAAAGGCAGTATATTTAGTAATGTATGTTTGACCGCGGAGGAGATATTCTATTCGGACTTAAATTTTTGAATGTTTTCCGTTGGACCGATCAATCAGCCCAACAGAAAACCCCTCGATATGTTTAATTAAAATTCACTTAGTGAAAACGTTCATGGTGTTGTGTCAATAATCAATTTTGCTATAATTTTTCAGTTCAAATACAATTAATTAAATGCTGTATTAAGTAAATGCCCGGTAGTTTGACCACTTTAAATTTTTATTGTATCATGTTACAAAAAACAATTTGCCTAATTCAATATTAAATAGTATCAAATACCGCACGCCCAAAAAGACAATCCAGTAAACTTTAGCCACGAAACGTGCGGAGTCGAAAGCTAAGAGCGTCACTCGAACTTTGACAGAAAGTGACAAACAACAAACAAGTCTCAAAGTTGGAACACCGACACTCCGTCCTCCGCCCTCCGCCCTCCGCTTCAAGTGGCCTACGATATTCACATTTAAAATTGACAATAAATATTAGAATTAAATTGATAATTCATAAAGATAGAACTAGGTTAAATATCACTTTGATTATTTATTCAGTTATCCAACGCACTATTTCCAAGTAATTTCCAATAATAATACACATATTATAATAAAACAAACACTATATATTAAAACACAAATTAACTTATGCTAAGTGTAATCCTTAATTGATAATGATGAAACTTTGTTACAATTCAAGATTATGTTAAATTTTTCTAATTAGTTTTAGGAATAAAGCCAGCCTAGATACATAACCTATTTTTTTACACAAAAGGAAGAGAAAACACCTATTGTTGGCAAACAAAATGCTTCAGTTCCTTACGCTAGCGAGTTAAAAGGAGCTGTATATTGTGCAACTTCTTATGCAAATGAATGTTCTCATCGTTTCGAGCCTCCGAGCAATTCTGCATGGAAATATAGAACAAAATGGAGGCGGTATGGCCTTGGTTTCTTTATGTTAGGCGTAATTTATACATTTATAATGTTAACTAGTTATGACTTTGTAAAATTAAGGTTAGTGCCTCTAAAGAATTATAATAATAATATGTATAGGTTTTTTTTATATCATAAGGTGGCAAACGAGCGAGCGGCCAACCGAAATCGCTGAAATAGCGAAGTAACTGTTGCCCATAGACAGACGCAATAGCATATGCGTTGCTTATCTTTAATCGACGGAGGAGAGGATGCACAGAAAGAAAATATTTTCCCTTCCCATGCATCCTCGCATCCGGAAAATCCACTTCCACTTCCCATCCTTTCCTTATAAGAAAAAGGGTGGGAAGGGAAAGAGGACTAAACTAGGCCTCCGGGACGCAGGTTTAAGGCTTGATTTGGAACGCCTCGTTAAGTCAAATGCTTAGAGGAATTACTAGTATGTAGGAAGTTCTCTAAGGTCAAATGTCGTAATTCGTTAGAAAACGAAGTCATAAATACTGTTTAGTTTAAGAACGTGTAAAAGATTTATACTGATATTTATATTTATATTTTATTTATTTATTCTTATTGTATTATAATAAAAGAAGAAAGTAATAACAATTACGTATACAAAGCAGACATGTTGTGAATTACGTTAATTTGAAACCTTTTTTCAATAAAGTTTTATCGTTTGAAATGGATACAATTTTAGTAACAACGTGGCCATGATAGTTTTGAAATAGCGATCGTATCACAAAATAAATTGTTTGTGACAATAGCACAATCAAATATTTTACTTTACTTTATTACACACTTCTTTTAACAATCAATTTTTATCAAATATTCATTTAATAAATGAACCGTAGCATTAAATTTTATGAAGTTGACCTTGAGAATCCTGTGGACAGCATTGGGGAAGTTGGATAATTACTAAGAGACTAGAGGATTTTTAGCACTTTTTTTAATTAATTTAGTCTAACAATTAACTAACATTTTTTAATAGAGAAAGATAATATATTAAAATATTAATTAATATTATTCATATTTGAAATATTTTCTAGTCTTTTTTAAGATTGAGAAAAACAAAATCTTTTTATTAAGTTACGTCTTATATTGAAGACTAATTATTTTTTAATATATTAACAGAGGTACGTCTCTGGTCGAAGTATTTTAATAAAAGCTCTATAATAAGCTCGAATACAATAGACCATATGAACTTTGACTTTACCTTAAATTATATTTGTGACCTTAACTTAATTATAACTTAAATAATTTCACAAAGATTTCGAAAACTACGAAACTTTAATATCATTATAATTGAGACGACCCAGACGGTCGTTTCAGGAATTCTAAACTATTAGTCGCAAATTACATTAAAAATAATAGTTCAATGCACTCAAAGGGATTATGTATATTTTTGACTATAACTTTTGGTAACTAGTGTGACGCAGCGACCCGAAGTGGGATTCGACAGTAAAAGTCTCCACTCTCACTTCTCAGCCCTGTTGAGGACTCTTAGGTCTTTTTCCATCTTAAATAAAGTTTAACAATTGAAAAAAAATTTTTTTTCGTGACACGTGTTTGTACAGATCTTTCTGCAATTTAAGGCTATTAAATTTGGAAACTTTACTAACATTTCTCCAACTTGTATGAAATGTTATCGAATAAAAGATAGCAAAATAGATTATATTTTTGGCGAAAATTGGCCGTCTCAACGTATTTAAAAGTTCACAAATCGACTGAGCCTCAAAGTTCGCACGAGCTTTTCGCCACATGAGTTTCGACTGATATTCTCGATATCAGAGCTTTTATGACTTTGCGCGTTGTTAAACTTTAATACGACTTTCGTGATGTCGGCGACATTATCGCTGGAAAATCAAATCAGAGATATTGTTTTGTTTTGTTCTTTTCTTATAATAATTATATTCATTACACTTCAGTGTTTACATTTAACATAGTAAACGACTATCTTTAAATAAACAAAATTTAATTGCGTGTACCTAAAATAACGAGTAAACTATATAAAACTGTCAAGACTATAAATCTACAAATCATAGGGCGCAGGGAAAACGATAAAGATAATTTAAGCGTCAATAGCCTAATGGTTAAGTGTACCGATTTCCGACCACGAGGTCGGGGGTTTGAATCACGCCATTCGACTATTGTCTTAAACCATATCCTAGCACAAGCCTAGAGCTTAGTTGAAACGGTTAAAGAAATATTAGTAAATTTACAAAAAAATCTGATAAGATTTTATTAAAAAAACAAAAAAAATCTTTAAAAACATACCGCGTCGATATTTTCGAACGTCAGCAATAATTACCATCAAAGTATCTCAAACAAATATGATCAATGTAACAGCGACAATAAAAATACAAATAGCTCCATCGGCCATTGAAACACAAAATTGACTGAACCCGGCACGTGGTAAGCGGGAACTTGAAGGGAAATGGTTGTGCGAAGATCCAAAACATTCGGAACCTCCCCCGCCCTGCGCTCGCTACCCTGTCCGCGTTTCCCGAGCTTTAGTTCTACGTGAGGCCGCGTCGTGAGCGGACGTGTCTTTCGTTGCACGGTGCGCACTAACTTTATGTTACGTCACTCGATATAGCCCGAGGGTCGGATTCCGTAGCTCGTTTATATTGAGTGTCCTCTCGGGGGTGGTATATTGGTTCAGTGAGGTTCGATGATTTTGGTGAGATGGTGCGGCGGCGGGAAGCCAGGCGTGCTTCTTTCACGCACCTGTGCACCGCTTTATTGTGGCTGCTCACCTGTTTCAACGGTAAGTTTGAAAGTGTTTGTAAGGGTCAAATTGAGTGCTAGGGCGAGGGGCATTCGGCCGTTGCGGCGAATTTAACTGTAACAACGTTACCGGCTCGCGAGTAAACTTTGGCTCGAAAGTTGATTTAGGATGTTCTCGCATATCGTTTTCTACTGTTAAAGCCTTTGGGATAGAATTTTAATAAGGAATTTTATTAGTTTGTCCAATAGTTAGTTTAAATATTATCTCAACTGCATTCTAGATTTAAGTTTAATGTAATAGTTTCCAGCAATATGTTCACGCGATAGTTTATTTTTTTTTAACAATTTCTACTCATATAATCAATTTTGGTTTGCATTTCAAATATAATGAATTTTCAAAATATTGCAACTACGAGACAGTAAATTATAAGGCCAGCCCACACATATTTCTTCTTTTTAATAAAATGGTTTATTAAAACGGTTCAATTCCAAACAGAGATAGTTTTTGTTAATCTATAGATAAGACGTGTCTTACGTGCAATTTACTTCACTGGCCATTATTTTAAGGCATGTTATTTTTTTTACTTTAACGAGAATTTAGGGAATCAATCACACAGGGAAGTTTGTACATAAAACGAAAAAAAAAACATAATTGGTTTCAAAAGCTCTTTGTCTTACCATTTTTAATTAATGTATTATTGTGTTTATTAAAAAAATGTATTAGAAATAAAAATGTGTGTTCATACAATTATGAACTTTAGCTAAACGCTTTGCAAATTTTAAGCAAGGTGAAATTTTGTTAACAGTTTTCAATTACATTGCGAAAAATTCACAGAGTAACATAGTGGTATTAACTTAGCATAATATCGGCACATGATTTGTTCATATAGAATTCGATATGTTGTGTTAATCCCGTCACGTGTTCGAGGTTGGAATAAAGCTCACAGCTAGAACATAAGTTTGTTAAAGGGTAAACATCGGCTCTCCGTGGAATTGTACGTAAAACAAATATCTACACAATCACGGATCGCTGTTTATAAATGTATTACAATCGAAATAAGCTTTTTATTTTCATAATATAATTCACGGTTTAATTAATTTATGTTCTTAATTATTTTAAAAACTCCTCGATATTGTCTTTGTGAACGTATAACAACTTTGTACGTCAATCACAAACATCTTGTGCATTCTACATTCTTTATTAAGATCCAATAAGTAGATTTTACATATCTTTTACTTCGACCAAGCGACTTCGTCCGCGCGGAATTAAAAAAAAATTAAGGCTATGCATTCTTCCAGACTATGTTCTACATCTATGCCAAATTTCAGCGAAATCCACGCAGCCGTTCTGGAGATACCTTCAAACAAACAGCCATCCATCTATCCATCCATCCAAACATTCGCATTTATAATATTCGTAAGATTGCTTTATTCATTGC
>NW_013532534.1:5687303-5707229 GCF_000836235.2 Papilio xuthus | reverse complement strand
CCCAACGTAAGAGGCTCGCTACAGGGACGCTTGAGTGCATAATTGAGTACCTCTTAACCATGAACTGTAGAGATTGAAAATGGGATGAGATATAAATTAAACGATGCGCATTTATTTTTAACATTGAGACAGTTATGTTGACCTATATATTGTTATAGTTAATTTTTAGGTACATTGAGCGTAACTCAAAAATTTGCGAGAAAGTGTTCATAATGTTAGCAACAAAGTTGGAAAAACAAACAAATTAAAATCAAAATTAAGTAAACTAATCTCATACAAATTGTGATATAATATTTTCTCGATTACGTTACAAAACTTATCGCAAATATTCGTGATAGGTCATCAGTTAAAGAATAAAATTCGCCTACCACCAAGTATCGATTCTCTTGAACACTGTCACTATAATAGCTGTAAGTTACCAAAATATTCTTGTTTCTATGACAAATTAACCTAATTTGAATAATTAGCTTTTGACCTTAAATGATACCACATCGACTCAGATATATGTTTCCATAGATTTGGAAAGTAATGTTTGTCAAGACACTCTAATCTAAGCGTAAATATTATAATTTTACGCAATTAAAAAACCGTTTCAACTTTATCATCACAAACTATGACGATAAAGGAAAATTTATGACGCAAAATAAGTCTCTACGTGAGTGAACAAATAATTAAGTAGCTAAATATAGATAGCCCATGAACCAAACAGTTATGCAGAGATTTGTATTTTTTAAAATCACGTAAAATACTTATAAATATCTATGTTTACTTTTTATGATATTTGTATTATTTAATAAAATAATATAATCATACAACTTACCAACTGTTCTAAATTTTTATTCACAAAGTTGGTAAAAACAAAAAAACTGCTAAGATATAAACGCACTACGCTGTAAACAATTATTCTTATCAATATCAATAAGTAATTTATATAGAACAGACATCAGTACATGTAAGTATTATATTATATTTGTCTATAATCTTGATGATAAAATAGGAATATGTTGGATAAAGTTCTGCGGGAGTTGGTGGAAGCATCACGCTTATGTTCAACCGATTAACCGAACCCGATATGTTTGTTTGGGGCCCCGGCCCGGGCAGGAAGCGGGGGCTACGTCCGGTCGCTGTGTGAACGATAGTCCGCTGTATAAATCACGTGTTTAGATAATGTACCTACTTTGCTCAAGTTTACTTCGTCACTTCGATGTTTAGCAGACGCTTCTTTATCAATCCCCTGTGGGAAAGATGTCGATTTTTTTCCGATCGATCTTGTTTTTCTATTTATTGGATTATTTTTTACTACCTTTGATATACGTTTTCTCACTTTGTCAACTAAAATAAATTAAAGTTTGGACATATTGTGTTCTATCAGTCGATTTCATAGGTCCTGGTATGCAATAGTTCGTGTATTAACATGTGTAATATAGGCTTTTTATGTACGAGATTAAACATAAACATCCAAATGGGATCTGCACTTCTTTATTATTATAAAAAGACCTACAACAACTATCACTATTATCATTTACATGTCCTACTTTGTACATCTCTATCAGTTGTCGTATATTCATCATCTATTTATCCTCTTTCACACAAATACATTCATACTTTCTTTGGTCACCTATATCACCTATCTAATTTCCAAATCATCCTACTAAGCAAATTCATTATCTATACATAAATGCTGAGCAAACTCCGGAAATCATTGCGCAATTAGACACGGCGTTAACTCATCATTGCACAGCACCGTCATAAACTGTTCCCAATACACCCGTAAGCTTAGAGTGGATAACGACATAATTAATGTTTACGATGTAACTAGTCGAAGTCATTACACCTCGGAGCTTCTATCCTAGTCTACTAAAACTCATTAATCATTCGCCAGCACTATAGATATATGTTATAGAATACATAGGTAAGCCATTCGTGCAAATAAATAACACCTTTCACATGCCGACCGAATCTCGAATCGTATTATTTATTACAGGTTATAAACTCACGCACTGTTGCGCTGTGGCCCATAAACTAGCATTATCCCCCGGCTACGTGGCGTGCTCAATAATTTTTGTTGAAATGTTAAAATATTATAGAGCTAAGTAAAAATTATTAAATTTAATAAGCTTAAGATATTATCTTAGACAAGTTATGTATAACTGTTCAGTACTCAGAGACCTTTATTGATCATTTAGTATAGTTTGCTCGTATTAAATACATATGAAATTAGCAAGTCTCTGTTCATACTTTTTGCTTCAAGCAATAGTTTGTCGGACGTTACTTTAGAAAATGCCATTAGACCGAGTTCGAGAAATATGATCCGAGTAGTGCACTTCTTAAAAGTATTGAGTGTTGTTTTTAATGATATAAAACAATCATTGAAAGCAACACTAGATAATATTCTGAAGTTTACCGTGAATTTTCACTGCGCAATACTTGTACAAAAACTTTTTCATCTAAATTATTATTTTTAACAAGAGCTATCATGAGTATACAGGGGGTACATAACTTGTGTAATGGAACAATAACTCTATATTGAAAACGCATTAAATAATTTGCACAACCTTTATTTTATGAATAAAGGATGTGCGATAAATGCCTTGTCGAATGTTATTTTTCTAAAATATAAAAGAAATTATGTTGTCCAATTAAAACCATTCGCGACGTATAATGTCGCTTTATTGACTTGATCTCATCAATAATTTGTCTGCTAAAGCAAAATAAAAAGCTCATAAAGTCGAAGCTTTGTTTGCCCTTAGGGGAATTTATCCAGTACGGGTTTCCAAATCCTGTTTTCCCCACATCAAACGCCTAAACGAACATTAAATTGATTAAAATTTTAATTAATACTCCTCGTTTGTGTGTGTTTTTTGCCTTTTTGACACATTATTGAATAAGTTACGTCTAGACTGCTGATTCTATATTACTCTAAAAAATCAAGGTATGTGTCTATGGTTTATTTCATAGCATATTTAAATGTATGATTTCTTTTCTAAGCGAGTTTGTCTTATTTCTTTTTAATTTAGTTCATTCAGGGATCACTAAATATAGCCAAGTTAAGTAATTAATGCTGAAATAAATTATGAAATTCTTCGTAAAAAATCTTTCACTGATTGCTTTTTCTAACGAAACTTTAATCTTTGGTTATAAAAAGCTTTCCAGCAAGCGAACTATTAAGTTAGTTAATAAGGTACAGATTTTTTCAACGCAAGCTATAGAATGCAAACATTTCAATATTTCTGTTTCAACGATGAAGTGTGCTAATTAAATTTCTAGGTTAAGGAGAATAACATGTCATGTTTCGGAGTAAGGAGCTTAAGGTTCGGTATTTCGAAATTCCATTGTTTTGTTTCGGATTGGCATTTCACTTCCCTGTATTCTAGAACGAGCTTAAAACAACAAGTGAAGTTACACTATGTATACATAATTTTTATATATTTTACAAAATAGGTGACATCTTTATAATTATAAAATTTTATCACGATATTCCAATTATGCCATCAAATCTGAATTAACCTTAAATCTTTTATACATTTTGGAGCAAAAGCAACAATAATGTTTCACATGAAATTTGTTGAATCCTACAGTAAAGTATGAAAATGTAACTTAAAAAATCCGTACGGTACAAAAATATCAGTCCGAAAGAATTGGGAAGCTAAATTGTGAGTCATCGATCAACAATATAGCGTCTCATATGTTATGTATGGGAAGACACCTCATAATATGAGCGGTGATATTTTACCTCTCCTGTCATATTACTTACGTCTAAGTTAAAAGTTATGTAGTCACCGATGTCAAGCGACATTTAATCAAGTAACTTTTTGATTTATGTACCCTTTAGTCACGTTAAATGACTTGGATTAAACAATTTTTAAGGTTCAATTAGGCTACGAAATAATTTTTTTTATATCATAAAGTGGCAAACGAGCGAGCGACCACCTGAAATCGCTAAAATAGCGAAGTGACCGTTGCCCATAGACATACGCGTTGCCTACCTTTAATCGGCAGAGAAGAGGATCTACAGAAAGAAAAAATCTTTTCCCTTTCCATGCATCCTCTCATCCGGGAAGTTCACTTCCTCTTTCCGTCTTTTCCTTATAAGAAAAAGAGTGGGAAGGGAAAGAGGACTAAATTAGGCCTCCGGGACGCACACTTATCAGACGAAACGCGGAATTGGTTCCACTACACGCCTGTCTTCTGTGTAGTCGTGGTATTTCACCGGGCGAGCCGGGCCAATTCGTGCGAAAATGTTAAAGCGGGCTCTACCACTGTTATTCCGACATTATTTTACTGTTTACAAGTGTACTGATGAAACATAAGACAAAAGTATTCATATAGAGGCACTTCGATGTATACACTTAGTGCACTCTGTATAATGTTCTTAGCTATCGAAAAATAGTATATGAAATCAAATAATACATTTAGATTTACACATAACACAGACTACGAAATATATAAAGACAAAAAATACCTTAAAAGATCAAGCAAGTTACCATATTTATGATAAAAACTATTTTGTTAGGCCCTAGTTTGCATGGGGCATGTAAAAGCCTGTCATTACTTACAGGCATATTTAAAAACGGCCTATAAATTTGACCTCAGCGGTCATTAACGCCAGAGACATGACAAGAGATCCGTGGAATACATTACCATTATAATACCTCCTACTCAGTGAGCTGAAGTACGGTCATTTTAACTTGACCAATAGTTTAGTATTACACGCTAAGCTTTTTTGTAAAAAAATTAAAGCCCTCATCGTGTAAAGGAAATGTAAAATCAGATTTTCTAGTTAATTATATTAACACTAAAGAATATTAAAAGCTTAATTATTTTATTAATAAGCTCTAACAGCAACTACTCCTCCGAAACGGCTTCAAAGATTTTTATGACATTTTATATGCATATTCAGTAGATCTGAGAATGGCTACTATCGTTTAATCCCGCGCGGACGGAGTCGCATGTGACAGCTAGTATTGTATAATTTGTATAGTTTATTGTAAATTAATAAATATTAAATAAAAAAATGTGATATGTTCTTCAAGAATAATGCTGAACGATATTATATACAAGACGTGTCGTTTATTTCCTGCATTAGAAGGCAACAGCGTCGTCTGACTGCGACGCCGATGACGTGTCGGACAACATCCTGAATGAATATCGCAGGACAGTTAAGAGAGTCTGCACTTATCTCATTATAAACAGAGTTAAAGTGTATAAAACCTTTAAAATATTAGAAAGTGTCTGATTCACTGCATTATAAAATTTGCTTATACAGCCTCGTCAAATATAATTTAATCGTGTTTGTATTATGAAACACTCTAATCAGAGTTTAATAGTCGACACACTTTCCGTTAAATTCGTTCTAAACGGATCATGTTGGACCTTTAGGATGAACGTAACAGTTTTTATAGCCCTCCTACCCTACTAATCTCGACATGGTAAATTTTGATAGGGTCATTAATACAAAAAGGGGTTCCCCTAACATAGGCGGTCGGTGGACCACTGAAACGGCGGTAAAGATAACGAAACCCCCGTTTTTAATGTAGAGCTCGGAATGGACACGTCCGGTGTTAACGCCTCGATAGCCTCGGTTCTGTTCCAGTCTTTTTGGCGGACTTTGCTTTTACATTTTGCATATGCCGATGTATATTTGTTTTACCATTTTAATACAAACGTCCCTTTCATTTTGCTTATGCTTACACCTTAATGCACCTGTAAACATTACAAAGCAAAGTTTTCTATTGTATTATTATTAGAATTATTTTTCTGCATTAACATCAAAGCTGCTGGTAATTAGAAAAACGTTTGCATATAAACAATTGCTACTGGCTATTCATATGACTACAGTGGAATGTAATTGAAAGATGAATTAATAATAATATAACCTCTGTTGTCTATGAGTTTTAGTAATTTTAGAATCAATTATGTTCACTTAGGGTCCACAAAATGAATGCTAATTCGATGAGTCAACAAATTACTGATTGTCGGCAGCAAAAACTGCAGCCATAATCACCAAATAGAATAAACAAAGGTGAATAACAAAGCTTGCAAACAATGCCTCTGTGTGGCTAATCACCAGACATAAAGCCTCGCTGACGCCCTGTGATGAATTACACAAAACACCCCTTGAATATCGATTGTCGATTACACAAAACATATTTTGTTATCACATTCCCTTCTATTCCCTTTGTTTTGAAAATTCAATTACTTTAGTGTTACGGATTCGTTTTTTAACTGCAAAAGTATGTATGATAAATTATTTTGTTAAAGTTAACAAACTCAGGACACTGTTGGTATTATACAGTAAAATGAAGTTGATTTACAAAAAATTGCAAAATATTAATGTCACCACGCACTTTAACTCTGTCCAATTACATTTTACTAATATATATTTTGTTTCGCAGCAATTTAATCTCAATTGGCGTTTCTATTTTTAACATTGGGAGTAATATAACCTTTGTATTTCTTATAATAAAATTTCAATAAACAATAATTTGTCTCCGACTTGTCTCACGCCTTGCGTCAACTCAGCGCCCGAACATGAAGTATGTTCCATGTTACAACTTGACGTGTATGTAATTACTTAGTCGAGTATCGCACAGTCATGCGCTGTCATTTTCGCTAACGCCAACACGGGTCCTGGTAGGGGTGAGGAAATCGCTTAAATTCAAGCTATGTTAATTTTGCCAGTGAATCGAGGTTACTTTGTTGTAGACTATTGTATAAAGGAAATGAAATAGCAATGGAAATAGATAATACAACGCTTTCCGAGATCTAATCAGAGACGATGACATCTATGAGAGTATCAAAGTAACATACATTACGTTGATCATATATTCAATTCATGTATACATTGCGCGTAAAATAAGAGATGAACGGCAAACGATCGATGTATTTTTATCTTAGAAACTCATGTTCAGTATTGGACGACTTCTATTTCTAATTCTGTACCATTTCTTTGTAAATCAATACAAAAGAGCTATCAAATGAATAACAACGCCACGTAAGAAAATTTTCCGATGGACGTAGTCCTACGATTGATAGCTACAAAAATAAGTTAAGAAAAAAGAAATTAGGATAGGTCAAAGAATGTTTTTATTATTTAAATCGTAAAAGGTTACCTTAAAATAATATTCAACCGTGCTCTTTAAAATTCCAAATTCTTCATAGATCATGGTATTTGCTCCAATTGTCATAAAATAAAGTATTTTATCGAAAGAGTTCGAAACAGTTTTTATACTATGGATAATTCAAAAACCAGTGCAATTACTATCCTACAGCTATTTAATAATTGTAAAATAAATTCCTTGTTCATTTTTATGCTCTATTTATATTGTTTTCAATTCATTTGGACCATCTTTATTCGAGATTTCATTTTTATATTCATCTTTCTTTGTCTCGACATCTCTCGATTGTTGTTTTGTTAATTATTCTAAAGTTAATGTAACTGGTATATTTTATTGTCTTCTTTAGACACTTGTAAATTAATTTTATTTTAATTGCTTCTTTAACTCTTGCTGTTTATAAAATAATAAAAAAAACTTTAAGTAGTTGCCTTCTTACTTTGTTCATTCTCGGGTATGAGAATATTATTAATTCCTTCTTATCTTTACAGTTATTTTGTACAATAATTAATTATATTGAATAATTTAATTGCTGGGCATATATTATTATTAACTCAATTAGAAACTGAAATGAGTATTTTGTTTCAAATCACTCAATGTAATGCGTTTTTAAATATAACACTTAACCGTGTATACTCCTTCCAGATTGTGTTTGCAATCTTTATTTACCCCTTGTTGAACTGAGTTATTTGCTTTCATTTAGCAATGGTGTCAACAGGAAATTACCGTTTAAGAAGATTAACGATGTCGAAAACTGTACCTAATGGTTGTTATTTTTATTTTGGTAAATGGCAAAGAATTAAAGGGCGTTAATTTCAATAGTGATGTATCGTTTGCGGCAAAGCTTGTAAAATAAACACCTTTACATTTTTACACTATCTCGACAACGATCGGGGAAAGGGAATTTTTAGTGGCGCGTCACAGCTGACCTCACCCTTTCATTCCGCGACAACGGGCTTTCAGACTTTACCCTTGCCTTTGATGAATCTATTTTATATTAGAACGTGACTATTAATTTTTACTACGTTAAAGTTTGTCATTTAAGTAGTGTATTTTTTCGATATAACGAGTATTAAAAGGGTCAGATGTAAAGATATATAAGTTAAGAAATTCTTCCTCATGCAAACTTAAGACGAATTCAATGATATTTTAGGCCAAGTAAAAAAACTTTAAAAATGTAAAAAACTTTAAAAATGTAAAAAACTTTAAGGAAATTAAAATAAGCTAAGATTCTAAAATCTCACAGAATATTTGGAGAAACAAAGTATTTATTTAATTAAAATGGTTTTGCTTTGTATGTTAGCAAGTTGGATAAACTACTGGCAAATATTCAAGAGTTAATTTATTCTGGCACAGTCTAGTGAGCATTGGTTTACGATTGAACAAACCCATGTTACTGTTGTATGCAGTTTCACGATCGACAAACACGTGTGCTTTGAGATAACAAGATTTAATACTTCTACAAAAAAATGACATTCAAAATAACAGTAGAGTTTATTTGTAGGTTTCAGTATACCGCTAATCTAAAGTTTTTAAAGTGTGAAAACATAAGTGATTTGAACAAAGTATTAAGGCTTAAGTTTTTTTGGGGTTCCGTTCTTCAAAAAGCAACCGGCTTTTAGGATGACTTTGTTGTCAGACCGTTTACCTGTCTGATAAAACCCGTTTTTTCAGGAACGCGTGAAGGTATCAAGGTGGAATTTATATCAAATACTCAGGTCTACTGTCCTTTAAACTATTACTTAGGTATTACGAAGCTTTAAGTGAGTAAACTATCTTATGAGTGCCTTTAACGGTTTCACAATGTTACATATTTATAAAAGAAATGAATCCGCTACATGATAAAGCTAAAACTTAACCCGTAAACTAGTTCCAGTTAGTTTCAACTTTTATTTTCCGACTGAAATTGGCGGTACGCGCCCGGCCTAGCTGAACGCCGCCGAGTTTTTATTATATCAAAAAAAATATCACCTAGATTTTCTTACTCTCTTACGGTACGAAATCCATTAAAACTTTCCTATAGAGACATGAAAAATGGAAATTCTTTTTATTTTCTACAGTTCACAATCTGAACTTACTCGATAATGCACGTGACTGGCAACAAACAATTACGTACTGAATGTTACCTCAATAAAAATTGATAATGAATTTTACAAGAGCTGGAGAATTTATGTTTAAAAAAGAGAAAAGAAATGAAAGTGCGAAAGCTAACGTTGAGAATAAAGTTAGCACTTTTCATTTGTAAACGTTGAATTTATAAAGAAATGCTCCTTTGATCTCACCGATGTATAATAGCTTAAATAATCCATCCTGATTCACATTTTCCCTATGACGAGCTCGGAGACTACCTAATAGGGGTGACTATGTCTTAGTCAACCATACTGGCCCAGTGCGGGTTGTTTGACTTCACACTTATCTTTGAATTTTCAGGTTTGTGTAGCTTGCATCACTATGTTTTCCTTCATTGTAAGAATGTCAGATGTATATATGATAATCGAAAATCGAAAAACACATTGGTATATAGCGGAATTCGCGCCCAGGACCTGCATATTGCAAGTCAAGTGTTTAACCACCGAGCCACCGACGCTCCATAGGTATAAAGATGTTCGCCAGATATTCAATATTAATAATCGGTATGACAATATCGATATACGAAGGCTCGGATATGTAATAACTATAATGGCAGTCGTAACATTTGATGACGCAGTATCGGTGTATTCCTGCTTACTCCACAAAATAAATGTCATTGTTCGGCAATACCAATTTTCTTGAAAGCACGCTTCTGACATTTGATACAAGCATCGAGGTCAGATTGATAGGTATAGTCCAACAATTTTTACTGACCCGGTGGATAACTAATACTAATTTCCATTAGCTCATTAGTGTACACCGGTTAGAGTCAAAATCATTATAGAAGTCTTGTCGGACTGTAGTTATCCCATCTTATTATGTTTTGTCTTTTTGAAATCTTAGTAGATACATATTTTCTGACAGTACTAACCTTGTTTCACCGGGCCACATAACTTTGTCGGACTATAATGTTCTCGCTGGTGTATACCTCCGAGCCTGTCTATAACTTATAACCTCGCTTCACGCATACACGGAATGACAAAAGGAAAATCATGATGTCTGTCTTACATTTGTTACGGTCAATTAGATAAGCCAGCGAAGATTTTCTGGAGAATTTCACGAAGCGGAATAAAAGCATTCTCAGCTAACAAACTGTGACCGAAAATTATTTAAAGCATCGTATTGCGTAATGTTAAAGCTAATATTTATGATAAGGCTTACTTTTATAATAAATAAAATATGCCAAAATTGTAAGCTTTTTTAAAATAGTATAATTATCTTTGTTTTCGTACCCGTATAATTTATATTTATTCACCCGGAACATGGGAATCAATAAATTTGGACCAAAGAATATCATGCCTAACCAGGTCAAACGCCTTAGTAAGGTACAGGAAAGCCGCATAGACAGCTGTCCTCCTATCAGTATAATACTTGACAATGTGCTTGAGAGACAAAATGGCACACTCTGTTGATAAATGGGATGATATGATGATGATGGGATGATAACATATTTTAAACGGCCAAAATTACTTTTCTATAAGGCAGTCTTTCTCAAAGTGGACGATAAGGCCCCCTTATGGGCGCTGCAGGTCTCAAGTTGCGGGTTATAGTAAAAGTTTCGTTTAGTATTCTCCTTTAATATACATGTATAGGTCACAATCATTAATTAATTTAATTTGAAGTAGTAGTGGTTTTTAAATATGTGAAAATATGGGGGCGCTTAAAAATATTTATTCTCAAAGTGGGCAGTAGACAAAATAAGTTTGGGAACCACTGATATAAGGTATTAGTTATATTTGATGTCGACAAGGATGATAATATATTCAGAATCGATTATTATTAAGGTTACATACTAATAGCGCGTAATAAATTATTCATCATAATCGATATTTGTAGGTAGATTTGATTCAACGCTGACACACGGACACGAAAAATCTAAATTATTTCATCATTATTCGTAAATGAAAAATGTATAAATCTAGAAACGAAAACTCTACAAACTTGGAAATATTAGATGTTATTCAAAATATCGTTAACAGCATTAAGTGGGAATTCGTTTACTTTACGATAGAGTTAAACCAATATTGAGAGGGCGGCTTCTGTAAACACATTTTGAAAGGTTTTCTTAGCAAACTTTGAACATGTCTTGGCAAAAAAAAAAGGAAGCCATCTTCCGAGATACGTTAACAAATACAACTCTATTACATTTGACAACAATCAGCTACAGTTGACAAGATGCATGATACTTTTACAGTACAGTCAGCTGCATAAATATTTACACAATTTCTAAAACTAGTATACGCCTTCAGTTTCAAAAATTTGTATACACGCCCCCGTCCATATTCTTCCAACTATAAGAACAAGTTATTGACGAATTATTACATACATATTTTTGAAACCAAAGACCTATACAAGTTTCCAAAGTTTAGCTAATGCTAATATTTATGCAGCTGACTGTACAGTATAAAATCCCACGTCAACAGTATTGAATAGAATTATATTCACAGTGATTATGAAAGTATTTCTTTCGTAAATAAAGTCTCTACAATAAATAAATGGAAAATAATAATACACTTAGATATGAACAATCCTTATCAAATGCATTTTCAGTAACTTGTATTGGAGTATACTAAAACTTTCCTAGCATAATATAAAATACCAGCTCTATGTTACATTTCGACTAACAGTTACATCGGCAATCTATGAAATACAATATCAAAATCCTTGGAATTATATTTGACGTATTAACAATGAGCTGGCGTGTGCACAATACGTTAGCTACGTATCGATTCACCCTCATCATAAACAAATGGAGGCAATAGCAATCATGTAAATCAGGTTTCGATGTTTCCATTGCAAATCCACTGCCAACTGAGAATGAATGTATATACATCGATTTACATAAGCAGTGTCACACGCGCTGGTTTTTTTGATCGACACAATAAATATAATAAAATGGTTCCGTCATGGCTTTGCATTTTGAGAGTAAACATTTTAAGAGACAGAGATTTAAAATAGAGAATAATATTTTTTCTGAATGCACGTGGAACTATGTTTAATATTAATGACATAATTTTTAGGGTTCCGTAGCTCACTGGAAAAAAACGGAACCCTTATAGGATCACTTTGTTTACATCTGTAGGTATTTATTACTTCTAACTACAACCGTGACCAACGATTCCTAAAGTGGACTAAATGGACCCTGCAGGGTCCACGGGGAGTCCTGGCGTGGATGACGATGGGCTACGAGAGAAAAGTTTGGTAGTCTCTTATTAAGACTAATCAATCTTTCAAATATGAATCAATACGTAATATTTTTGTTAAAAAAACCCAACATATTTTTATAAAGGGAAAAGTATATGTTCATTGCAAATGAGACGTTTAATATCTCTACCTACACATCTTTGCGCCAGGCGTCTTGGTGAGTTACCAGGACGGTCTGACCTCATTCCACGCTCGTTTTCATATCACGAAACAACGATATTTTTTGTACTAAAGCGCTACTTTGTTCCTCATTCGCATTTTCACATTTAATTAATTAAAGAGGAAAGCTGAACGAAAAGTTTGTGATTCAATTGTTTTGAATAACCTAATTTCAAAGAATATTTTGAACATGTTATAAACACGTTTCAATTGCATTTTTCTTGTTTTTTCCCCCTGTATTTTTATTTCATTTAAATTCATTTACAAATTTAATACTGACTTTCTATGAAAAATAATGTTAAAGAATCGAGTTAACATTCTTTTATTTAAAAACAAAAAAGGAATTCCAGAAAAATGTTTTAATTTTAAATTTTTAAAATATTTTTACCGACTTTTTATAATTAACAAATTTACTTTAAACTTCAGCTGTCTGATTATTCTGAAAGTACTACTTTAACGCAATGAACTAGCATGAGGTAGTTATTTTAATTAGAAACGATAATCACTATGGTTCTAGGACCAAAATCTCCATTTAAAAAATATTGTTATCTCTGTTTTGTCAAACATATTGACAGAGATGAAGATATTGTTTAATATGGAGATCTTGGTCTCAGAAACCCAATGTAAACGTTTTAACTAGTGTTGATATAATATAAACTAATATGTAAATAAAATAAGCAACAACTAACATAGTTAAATAAAATAACATTATCAAAGCTTAAGAACTTGAGAGTACGCTCTAGTTGCGGAAATGCGATATCATTAGCCTTATTATAATGTGCTCAAGTCGCAAGACTTCCTGACGGGGTCTGTCGACGATGTCCCTCTACTTGTTTGAAATGCTCAACTCCAATCGTTGTTATACCAAACGAAATACGGTAAAATAAAAATAGCGATAGTGGAAAGACTAGTGGTTTTATTAACCAAACGTTGCGTGGACTATTTCATATCAAGTGAAATGGTACATAAATAAAAGAAAACGAAATGATGTAAGTAAATTTTAGATTAATTTAGACGAACTGTTACAAATAAAAAGTAAAATTCATCGATTATTTAACTAAATTTCCGTTAGAATGTATTTAAAAAGATTTATAGTTATATTTCAGTAAAACGAATTCAACAACCTATTCTTGGTATACCAACTATCAAATTGCAAAACTAGTTGGAACCAAGTTATCGGATTTAAACTATTTGCAGTAACGCTTAAACGCGGTTTAACCGTTCGGAATAGAGTCCGAAGCAGTTACCGTTTTATTAAATGGCTCGATATTCAAATGACATAGCCATTACGGCGTGCATTGTAAGCAAGCGGTCACGCACAGGCTGAACAATGTTTAACTATCAATTCTGCATAAAGTATTTCGAACTGTACAGGCGTACACTGCACGTCATAAAGAAACGCAAAACACGGAAATTCTGAGGATGTACTAAGGAATACTTAGGTAAATAGTTATATTAACTTGTATTTGTAAGCACCATAGATAAAGTTTGATTAGTGAATTGTCATTTTAATCTCATAAGTGCTTTCGAAGTTAAGTTTCATTAAAAGCGTCCTAAAATTTAAAAGGATATAATTATAGTTAGTTAGCAAATGATCCTCTTTTTCATGAAAAGAGAATATCATTTCAAATGGAGATTTTATTATGGAACTAGTAAGTCCCAGCAAAGCACTTGTTAGAGGAACTCTTCGACTGAATTTGTTAGTATAAGCACCTTTTCCGAAGTGCGCAAACAGCTCCCTCATTTGCTTAATTCAGTTAATTGGGGCAAAGAAAAAGAAATTGCCAGAGAAGCGAGGAAAGCAAAATTTTTGAGCGAACCGGAATGCCGAGAAGAAAAATTTAAATAATAAAAGCGGTCGACACGATAAATGACAGAGTAAAAGTGCGATCGTTACTGTCAGATGCATGTACCGTTGGCAAAGAAAACCCGTTATTAATAGCGCAGGGGCAGCCCGGAGGCTTCCGCTGGGAAATAATATATTGTGACCTTTTGCAGTGACGCTACCGAAAATGTGGAGCTTGGCCATAGAATGCCTGACATGCTCGCTTGCCGCTCCGCGCTTTTAGCTTCAGATAAAGCCCATCGTCGCTATTTATACGCGTTTCAATTACAAGCTGAAAGCAAAAGATTTAAGATATAAATATGTGTGTAAATTGAAAACATCAGCACAGCAGTCAAAATGCGTTTATTACGTCGTTTAAAACGCTCCTAAAACAGTTAAAATATAAAAATATTTCATCATAACTATTTTACTACTAGTAGTTGTCTTCGTCTCTATTATCATTTATTCACCTTCCTTAAAATTACAAAGTCATAGATCTTAACGGTCATTATGCTACTTTAGTAGAAAGCAAACTCATTGTCTACCAAACAGATCGGACAAATTCAACAATAGACAGATCATGATTTTGAGATTTACAGAATTCAAATTATATTTATTAAATATGTTTATTAAGTTCCTCCTAGGTTTATCTTTACTTAAGTATTATTAACAATTTAATGTAATTGGTTTTGAAGTTATATACATTATGTAATCAATGGTAACGTGCCAGTAATTCCCGACTACAATTTTAACTTAAGCACCTGCGTGTTCCAAAGGCTCGTTACATAATCGTTCCCTATTTAATGTTCAATTATGATTATTGTCATGGCGCCTTAATTGTTTTAATCTTGTGTAAATAATAGTTCGTATGATTTTATTTGTTATATCACTAGTTGTCGCCCGCGACTCCGTCCATTTGGAATTTAAATAAAACTTAATTAGTAGCCTATATGTTCTTCCAGGCTATATTCTATAGAGATACATTCATCCATCCATCCAAACATTGGCATTTACAATATTAGTAAGATTTAAGACAAACTGTAAATTTGTAAAATACGAAACTATTTATTTCAGATAAATTGATAATATTCTTCTATTATTCGACATTATTATTGTCTATAGAATAATTAACCAACAAAAAAACCCAAGGAGAACAAAATTAAAAGAAAATACAAAAGAAAAATTGTATCGTAATATTCGCTATATTTTTCTAATGTCGCCAAGGACTTTTGTAAGAATAAAGTACATATTTTTTTGTATTCTTTATTTGTATAAAAGTACTCGAAAAGGTTGGTTGTGTAAAAGTCGCTAGCTGGAAACGTATTCCTGTGTAGTACATATCTAACATGGCTTTCAACAGTGCCCCTGGAGCTCTCACAAAATTAAATATAAATAACATTAAGGGTTCGTGAGGTTAGGGAGTCGAATTAAAAAATAATAGTGCTTCGGGGGAATCGTCATGTCACATTGAACCGACACGCTTTTTATACTATATTAAATGTTTATTTTAATATATTTCCATATAACACAGGCTTTATAAAGAGTATAAATTAAATAATCAAATTTACCTAAGGGATGACGGTTAACATACATTTTTGTTTCATCGCTAAATGGGTAAATAAAAATATATAAGTCCTTGTATATTTCAAGAATATTCTATATATATAAAAGAAAGTCTTGTTAGTTATACTATTTATAACTCAAGAACGGCTTTACTAATATGGCTGAAAATTGGTGAGGAGGTAGCTCAGAGCCAGGTGACGGACATAGGATAATATTTATTCATTTTTTTTTAAATCATTTGTGCCTTGAAGAGCTGCCTTTTTATATATATCCTCGCGGACGGAGTCCCGGGCGACAGCTAGTTAATGATAAAATTTGTTATGTTTAACAAATGAGTATCGTTATAAATGTATAATTAAAAAAAAACAGGTAAAAACATTGGTACAAGTAAAAATACTTAATAATGACAAAGCAGCTGCTAATTAAAACAATTGCTTTTGTTACACTTGACACCTTTTGTCATTCGAAACCCGTCAACTGCGGTGACGTAACATAAAATGGTCCCTACACAAAAACCACATCTGCAGTAACTATTCACTATTGAGCTCAGCTGACCCGCTAACATCATCCGAATGTGACAGGCAGAGATATTCGCCTCGTTAGTCGGGATTTTGAAGACTGCAAATGCTCTTCAGGGATTTCCGTTCTTAGGATGATTTCAACGGATTTACTATGGCGTGTGTTTGAAAAGAATATGTAATGATGTGGTGAATTTGCGAACATTACGTTCACTTTTTATAAACATAATTATTTATATTTTGATTCTATTTAACCTGTTCAGGTCTATCGCAATCTGGTGATTTCTTTTCATCCTCTGAAGTATATAGGGGTCGTCACAGAGTGCCATATCTCGCTCTAGTCTGTGCTCTAGGGTCAGTCTCGGGACATTTCAGTACGAGCGTTTTCATATCAGTCGCCATTGGCAATTAAATTATTTAATTATTAACATTGCATATATTTTCTAAACTGTTTTTCGTTAATTAAGTTACATAACTGACTTCGCAATTTCGATGAGTGCCAGTCACATAATAATATTCATCAGATGAAAATGTTCTGAGAGCTTCACCTTTATGAATTCGTTATTAAAATCTATTCTCACTTTGTTATTAAGAGCGTCCATTGATGAAAATTTAAGTGCGTCTCAAAATTTTTAGGTCGAGCCTGCCTTTTAAGTAGGACCAAGGATGAATTTAAATAAGCTTTCAACAACATCGACTTGAGAGTTGCATAAATATTAATGTTCTGCGCATTGCAGGCTAATGGCCGAGGATTATCTGAAGGCAAAACTCAACGGGAATAAACCGTAGTGGAAGAAGACTTTAACGATTGGAAATCATGAACTTAATTGGAAATCAAGAAGTCAATTGAGTTGTTATTTATTTAAAATTTGAATTTCACTTAGAAAAGGCATAAATACCTACTATTTTACCTAACAAGTTTTGTTATGTGTAAATTTGATGGTGATTCCAAAGGAAAATAACAGTTTTGTTTCTTTTATTTCTCTCTAATCCTCACTATTCCGTGGCATTTCACCTTGTTCACTTTTGTGTAGTAAAACGACCGCTGACATGGATTTCATGTGTGTCAATTGTGGTTTAACCTGTTTCTTTATTTGAATAGTAGAATATACAAAAGTCGTGCAATGTCGACAGGTTAATAACATAGTACAGGATGATCATTACCAAAAAAGGCGGTTGCGCAAAGGTTAATTATTAAACTTGTAACTTGCAAGTTCTGGTTAAATGTTTGATCAATGTGAATTTTAACTTACCTATAAATATTATATAATGTGAATGTTTGGATGGATGGATGGATGTACGTTTCAAGGTATCTACGGAACGGCTAAACGGATCTTAATGATATCAGGCACATATGTAGATAATAGTCTAGAAGAAGACATAGGCATTTTTAAAATTCGGCTCGGACGAAGTCGAGGGCGACAGTTAGTGTGTACCTACATAATTTATCCGACGTTCATACGGTTAACGAAAACATTGTGATGCACCCTGTACATATCTGCGAAGAAATTTAAAGGTGCGTATGAAGTTGCGCACTGAGCCTAAATAATGATAAAAATAATATTGGTTTAAGCTTTTAACAGTGGTAGAGCCCGCTTTAACATCTTCGCACGAATCGGCCCGGCTCGCCCGGTGTAATACCACGACCACACAGAAGACAGGCGTGAAGTGGAAGCAATTCCGCGTTTCGTCTGATGAGTGTGCGTCCCGGAGGCCTAATTTAGTCCTCTTTCCCTTCCCACCCTTTTTCTTATAAGGAAAGGATGGAAAGTGGAAGTGGACTTTCCGGATGAGAGGATGCATGGGAAGGGAAGATATTTTCTTTTTGTGCATCCTCTCCTCCGTCGATTAAAGGTAGGCAACGAATATGCAATTGCGTATGTATATGGGCAACGGTGACTTCGCTATTTCAGCGATTTCAGGTGGCCGCTCGCTCGTTTGCCACCTTATGATATATATAAAAAAAAGAACAGTTGTAACTAATATATTACATCTACGCTGACAATAACTATGCCACTGTCCATGAATATTAATTGTTTATATGAGAAAGTGTTTCCCGTTCTTCGTTTATCGTTAATGTTAGATTTTCCGATCATTATTGACGCTTCCATTAAGGCGCTGTCAGTCAAAGCGGACTGTTGTTGTTTACATTAAAAAGTACCTTTTTTTCCTAAATTAATCACACTTTTTTCACATCTCCGCCCACTTCAGTAACAAAGAGAAAATGTTTTAACTTTCAAAGACAATATCATTTATTTTTGCTTTCAAATTACTATAGAACTCTGGGTAAATTAAAATTGTAGTCGTTATTAAAAGAGAGATTTTATATTTATTATATCTAAGAATGGTGATAAATTTGGGTAGCTATTTAGAACTTAATAAGTCGTAGTTCAACATTTTCATTTAATGGTATCAAGTATATGAAAAAGATAGTAAATATCTCCGAGTTTTATCAAATATTTGATATTATAATGAAACTCGTAGTTGGACGTTGTTCGTGTGGTATTAAAAAATATCTGATAAATACATACAGCCTATGTTACCCCTGAATAGTGTAGCTACCAAACAGTGAAAGAGTTTTTCAAATCGGTTCAGTAGTTTCGGAGCCTATAAATTAAAAACAAACAATCAAATCTTACCTCTTATAATATTATCTTTATATGAAACCGACTCTTTCTTTTGTTTCAGAATTAAACGCAGTGAAGATAGTGAAATTAGTAGTGCCAGAAATTATACAGTACGGTGTACAAGACGCCGTGATCTTAGACTGTGATTACACATACGGAAACGACACGTCTGGGCTAGTGGTGAAGTGGTTCTTTAGGAACAAAGCTAGGCCGGTGTACCAATGGATTGTGTCACAGAAGCCGCAGGATATGGGTATATTGAGGGGTCGAGTCGATTTAACGTACAGAGCATCGAACGATCCATTAAAAATGCACAGAGCACTCCGCATAGTGAAACCGAACACAGACATTTCTGGTGATTACACTTGTGTCGTGTCCACTTTCATGGAGGAAGACTCGAGGACCAAGCAAATGGTTGTTTTTGGTGAGTTGCTTTCGATTAGAATATTTAATACTTTAAAAACAATGGTGACTTAATAGTATCAAATCGTAATATTATACATTTTATTGGTAGGTAGAGTTTCGTACTCTGTCTAGAAACAGTGTAGAATATTTATGTTTGAAAAAGAGGTAACTATATATAAATAATAGTAGAAAAGAAGAATTCTCTTTGAAGAATCTAATTGAAATTTGGTATAGATAAAGAACATAGTCTGCAAAATCACGTAGGCTACTGATTGATTGTTTTCCATTTCATTTGAGCTTAAATCAGATTTATCGTTTCAGGTTAAGCGTTAAGTTACTAAGTGTAATCTTAGATTAGTACACCGCATAAAAAATACAAC